>NW_018108519.1:22485-38690 GCF_000183805.2 Loa loa
GCATACTTTTATTTTCCCATAAATTTGATTAATTTCATTTTGCGGTTTTTCATTTTCTTTTATTTTTGCATTTTTTCTGTTTGTCTTTTTAATTATTTATGTATTCATTTTAGGAAAAAAACAACAAAAGATCACGGCTAATGTTAAAATTGAATTAAAATATTTGTTCTTTTTTAGAATTTTTTCTCTTTTTTTGGTATTGGAAATGAACAAAAAATTCGTAATAAAAATGAAAATTTCTCCTTTTCTTTTTAATTTCATATTTTTACTTTTAATATTTTTATTTTTGCTCTTTCTTGATTTTTTCTTTTCTATTTTTGTAATTGAACGAATGCTTAACAATCATATTTTATTACAATTTCTTTTTTTTTTCTTTGGTTAATTCAAAATAACAATGAAATAATTAAAGAATTATTTAAAAAAAAAAAATGTAAAAAAATACACAAAATGAAAATATTAATTCCATTCATTGCTAAAATTGTCATAGTTTTTTAAATAAGAAATTAAATTTAACACAAAATCTTTCATAAATTATAAATTAAAATTAAAAAAAAGAAATAAAAAATTGAATCATTGAACTGTTCACACTAAACAAATACGGAAAGGAAAAGTAAAAAAAAAAGAAAAAGAGGAAGAAAAAAAAATTCATTGACTCATATGTGAAGTCAACAAGTACAAAATGAAAAGTCAACTTACAAAAAAAAAAAAAAAAAAAAAAAATTCAATTACAAAGAAATTCGACAAGCCGTCACTTTTTTTCCCAAAAAAGGAAAAAGTTGGATTTCGTTCAGAAATATCAATATCTAATTTCATTGGAGCAATTTGATAACTATGGTGATGATGATGATAGTAATGAGATAATAATGATAATGCTGATGATGATGATAATAAGTGATAACTATTGGGAATGATTTTACCTAATCAAAAATCATCTAAAGAAAATTTTCTTAGAAATAAATTAAAAAATGTCAATTAAAAAAAACAAAACTTTGAGTGGTTGAAAAAAAGTGAAATACTACATTATGTTTATTTAATAGTTATTCAGTTTAGGCATATATTTAGTGATAAATAATTGATTGAAAAAAAATTTTTTTTTACATATATTAACATATAATCATTTTCTAATACAAATTGGTAATTTCATTTCAATTTCTATTTCTCCAAATTAACAAAAAAAAATTTTTTTCATAATTGTAATTAATAATTAATTGATAAAATTTCTAAATCAATTCATTCAATCATAGCATATAAAAATTGCAAGAAAAAACGAAATTAAGTATAATTTCATTTTAACTAATGGAAGGAAAAACAAAACGAAAAAGTTAAACAATTATTGAAGAATAAGTAATTAAGTAAGTAATTATTAGGTAAATGATTACTATAATGTTGAAATTTTTGTTGTATATTTATCACTTAACAACAATATGCACAATATTTTTTTTTTGCTTCGTTTTCCCTTTGCTTAATAAAATTTACGAAATCAAATAATTATGTAAAAACAAAAAAAAAAGAATAGAAAAATAAATATTCACAATAAAGTCGCATTTAATTATGCATATAATTGTTATATCATCAAGTAATTTAAAAAAAAGAAAAAAATTCCAATAGTTTTTGGATTCAAGCAACGTAAAATAGATGAGAATGTAATGAAATTCATTTTGTCCAATTTAAGTTATTATTTACTAAATTTTTCCCCGCGATAATTATTCACTCCTCGAAAAGCATATTGAAAAATTATTTCTTTGTGTACAATTTTTTTTCATTTGTTAAAATTTTTTTAAATTCATTTGTACTCAATTACTCATATTTTCTTTTTCTGTACTTGATTACTTGTATTTTCAAGTGATTCCAAGTTACTATTAATATTTTTTTATTTTATTTCTTCTTCTTGTTGTTCGATGAAAAATGCATAGATTTTTGATTGAACATTTTCATTGTGGGAAAATAATAATTGTATAACTGTTGATAAGTATATATATATATATATATATATGTATATGTGCGTAAATTTCAAATTATTATTTTTTAAATTTCGTAATTTCAAATTATCAAATTATGCATTTCCAATTATGTTAATTAACAAATATATGCAGGCGAATTATTTCAAATTGTCATTATAATTCTAATTGCAAATAACAAAAAGTACTAAATATTTGAAATGAATTAATTTTATGGTGAAATGAAATAAATTTAGTGCAAATTAACCATATTAACTTAATTTTTTCACTTTTTTTTCTAAATTCTTCATCGTCCAACTTTATCAAAGTTCTAATTTAGGCTAATTTAAGCTAGGTTTATTATTTTCTCCCTCTCTCCTTCTCTCTCTCTCTCTCTTGTTTTTCTCTCTTGCTTTTCCTCTCTTCCTCCATTTATGATTTAGAAAGGAATAATTTAGATGATAATAATTACTTAATGGAAGCTGCAAGCAATTGTCAATTATTATTTCAAATATAAAAATGTATTCAATTGAAATTTGGACTACAATAGGAAAAAAGAAAAACGAAATTCTTTTTCTTATTTCATTCTCTTTACCGTATTTCATCTTTTCCTTCTTCTCCTTCATTTTTTTCTTCATTTCTTCAAAGAATTTTATAATTTTAAATTTATTCAAAAAAAAATTTTCACACTTTAATGATAATTTAAAAGATCGAAAATGCATGACTATACGGGAAGAAATTGATGGAGAATTTTGTCAACAACAATTTATATTAAATATTCATTTACTTATTTAATCATTTTTTAATCGTCCAATTTTTTAATTCGATTTTTAATTTTACTCCATTTCAATTTTCTTTTCTTATATTTCACAAATAAAAAAAAAAAGAAATATAGCAACTTTTCGTCGTCCCTTTCTCTTTCTAATTTCCTGATTAAAAAAAAGAAAAAAGTAGTAAATAAAATTATTTTTAGTTTTAAATTGATTATATAAATAGTTGGTTGGAAAAAAAGGTAGAAATATGACTGTCATACATTTTTTTTTGTTTGAAATAAAATTATTCATTTTACAAATTATATATTCTATTTTACATTTTGATTACTATTTTGCAATTTTAATTTATATATTTCCAATCAGATATTTTAGTTTTTCTTTTTTTTTTTGAAATCATTATCTGCATATTTTCCAATTTTGACTAAGCGTTCCAATCTATTTTAATGATGTACATGTTAATTAATTCGCTTAATTTAATGCACGAATAAATTTGCCTTATTTTTTCGTGACTTGTAAATGCATCATTATACATGTTTTCAATGTTTTTAGACCAATTTGAAATTTGCAAAAAAAAAAAAAATGATTTGTATCAAGGTTGAGTTTAATTTATTTAATTTCGAATTTAATTTACTGATTTTGATTTCGTTTGATTTAGTAAGTTTAATTTCTTCAAACAGGGAGCAATTTATACTTAAACTTTCGTCATGTTTTAAACTTCAAAATTCAACATAATTACCAAGCATTTTCATGAAAATCCAATTCTTTTTTTGTCGAATTTTTCATTCATAAAGCTTATTTCAAAACTTCAACATCTTCTCTTTTTGGTTTTTTAAACTTTTTTTTTTAACATTAATAATTTTAAAGACTTCAAAAATGAAATTTCTGCTTTCCGTCTTGCATTCTATTAGGTAATTTAACTTATTCTAAATGCAAAACATTTTTAGCTAATTTTTGTCATTGTTTGACTAAATTTTGTATGATTACTTCTTATTTTAAATCAAAAGTTTCTTCGTTTTTCTTTTTTTAAATTTTGCATATTTTACATTCATTCATTTGACAAAGAAAAAAAAAAGCGTTTATTTATATTTTTGGATTATACAAGAATGATAGCTGCCTAATTCAAATGACGTTGACATGTTTGATGCTATTTTTTTAAAACCTTTTTTCTTTTGTTTTTAAATTAGCTTTATCGATTTCAATTTTATTTCAATAATAATACTCATCACTTCCTTTCTTGTTCATTTTATTGAAAAATTTCTCTTCAATGAAATTTTTTTTCACCATTAAGCAGGAAATGTCTAATATTTTATTAGGGCATCGACAAGTTTCTTTTTTTCTTTTTGTCTTTTTATACTATTCTCTTCAAGCAAACTAGTGCTTTCAATTTGTATATTGAATCATTTCATGTAACGCATTATTTCATTTCATACTTTGGCAATTATACAGTATGAAAAAAAAAAAACCGAAGTAGTATGAGCATTTGATGCTGTACACTGCTTCATTTCTTACCGTAGCAATTATACAGTATGAAATATTAACATAAAATATTGGTATATTTTGTACTGCATACCGCTTCATCCCTTACTGTAGCAAATTATATACTATGAAATACCGATGCATATCATACTACACACTACTTCATTTCTTACCGTAACAATTATACAGTATAAAATAATGATACATTTCTATATTGCATACTGCTTCACTTCTTACTGTAGCAATTGTATACTAGAAAACACTGATGCATTTTGTACTGTACACTGCATCATTTCTTAACCGTTATACAGCATAAGATATTGATGCACTTTATACTGTGCACTATTTCATACTGTAACAACTATATAGTGTAAAATATTGGTGCATTTTACACTTTATACTGCTGTATTTCATACTGTACTTTTGTGCTGTATACTGACACATTATATACTGTATACTGGAACATTTCCCATGGTATGTTGATACATTTCACATCATGCTTCATTTCGTACTATACACTACATCATTTCTTCTGTTGAACTCTTGTATAGCAATGGTTTCCAAACTCTCTTTGGTCTTGTTTAATTCATAATACAGATTACAAGGTTCAAAAATAATACATTCTGTTAATTTGGAAAAAAATTTGAAGCAAAAACTTTTAATGTATTAATTAAATAAGCATAGACCAAAATCATAATATAAAATAAGGAATGTAACTTTCAATAGCCCTCATTAACCATATTTCAGTTCTTGCTAGACCATCTGTAATCTGCCAATTGGGAACCATTGCTGCACAGTAATGCATTTTATACCATATGCATGCATGACAAAAAACAAAGTTACGGTATAATTAATAATTAGGTACAACACAAATTACTTTCGACACAGCAGATGTTTATATGATTATCAATTATCATTCAAATAATTTATAATTAATGATAAAAAACTTTAGATATTATTTTTAACGCATAGTTTGATTATTCTGATCATATACCGTAAGCTTAATTCTCCAAATTAAATCACTGAAACATTTTCATGTTGTTATAAATCATAGGGAAATTTATTTATTCGTGATTTAATTCTAAAATTAAATCTAATCGTTTCAATTTCTGACTCCTACTTGAAGAATTTGAAATATATTCATAAAGCATTTTACGATTGATTATTTACCAATCGAAAGATAAGATGCAATAAGGTTAGAAAAAGGAAACTGGAAGAAAAAGAAAAAGAAAATTGTCAACTCTTTTGTTTCTTCACTGTAATTATTAAGTCAATAATAATAGCATTGAAAATAATAATAAGTTGAAATAAAAGAAATTATTTTTGCAGAGTTTCTCTAAAAACGAATTATTGGGCGAAGTAATTAGTTGTTAATCATTTCCATCCTTTGTTATTGTGTCATTTTAATTAAATATGCTATCAATTTGTTATATTTAGCTAAATTTTTCATAAATGATATTCTCCTCATCAATTTAGAATAAATTGATTTTGCTTTTTTAGCTGATTTTGTTTGTTAAGCCTATTTTAAGCTAATCTTGTTTAATTAGCAAATATAATTAATTAATACAAGTACACAAATTATTCCATGCAATTTCTTGCATTATTTCAGCACAAAAATAAGAAAGGAAGGACTAGTTTCAAATTTTTTTAAAAATTTATAAATGAAGGATATGTGTTTAAATAAATTTGTATAGATTGAATGAAATTGAAATTTAAGGTTGAAATAAAAACTCTCATTTTTTTTTTTTAAATAAAACTTAGCAAATATTATCATCCTTTGATGCACTTTATTAATCTATTCATCTATCTCTCCCTATCTTCTAATCTGTTACAATTCATCATTATCACATGAAATCCTGTAACAAATGATATTAATTAAGCAAAATGTTTTTTTTTTTAAAAAAAAAAGAAAATTTTAAAGCAAAAATCAATATATTTGCTAATACAATGGATGAAATTTTTTGAAAATTATTGATTTTATTTTTTACAAAAAAAAAAAATTAAAAAATCAAATAATTAACGAAATATTAGGAAATAAAAATTAAATTTTAGACAAAAAATTAGCAAAAAAAAAAACAATATTTAAAAAGATCAATTTATCGGTTAATAAACAATTTTAAAAAAAGATAGAGATAAAAAAAAGCAATGAAAATGAAAAAAAGAATTCAAATAATACACCAGCTAACTTAAAATATTGTAAAAGGATTAAATTAATCAATTTAAAATCCTCATATTTTTCATCCCAATGATTCAATCAATTTAAGAGGGAAATCAAAGTTTTGCAAATTATGTAATGAGCCAATTAATGTAATAGCTCTTTAAAAGCCTTGAAATAAGAACAATTTTTTATTTTATCGTAATTTTGAGTTTATTTAAAAATAATTTTTTGCATGACAACAAGAAAGGTTTATGATAGGAAACTTTTTTTCATTTTAACGCTTAAAAAAATATCAATTTTTTTTTTTAAATATTCATAGCATATTTCAAACCAATATTATTCGTATTATTCGGACATCAGTATTGTTCAAAATATATTCCAAAATTTTTCGTAAATTTTTTTGGGAAATTTTTCACAGATATTTTCGGGAAATTTTCATAGCATATGTTTTCTGGGAATTTTTTTACAGCAGGTATTTTCGAGAAATTTCCATGGCACATATTTTCTGGGATTTTCTGGGGAAATAAATATTTCTGGGAAATTTCTATAGACATTCGACCGAAATTTTTTGTTGGTATTTTCGTGAAATTTCCATAATAGATATTTTCTAGGATTTTTCACAGATATTTTCTGAAATTTCTAAAATTAAAATTTCTATTATGGAAAATTTCAGAAAACATCTGCTATTGAAAATTCCAGATAATAAAAAAATTCAAATAATCTGGTAATTTTTTTCTCGTTTAAAAATTCGAGCATTTCTTTGAACAAAAATCGATTTCTTTTTTTTTTGCTGATAGTAAGAACTGATATATTCAAATAAACAGTTTAATGTATGGAATTCTTTGAAAAAAATTATATATATAGAATTCTTTAAATAAAAATTATATATATATAAAATTCTTTAAATGAAAATTAATGTATAGAATTCTTTAAATAAAAATTATTATCAATAATGTGATGTGAAATTAAATTTTGAATTCTTTTTTTAGAAAATTTTAATTAGATGTTGTAAAAGGATGCATAAATTTAACGGCAATACTTGTAACAATTGCATATAAAATTAAAGTTATAGCAATCAAAAGTTTTATTTGAATATGCAAATAGCTTATGTCATTTTTGCAAAATTTTCAAAGCTTTGCTTTTTATGGTTTCCACTTTTTTCTCTTTTTGTTTTCTTAATTTTATAATCAACATTTTGTAATTAATTAATTTTATAACTAATTTATAGTTATTTTGACTTCTTGATTTTGTAATCAACATTTTATAATCTTTTTTTTATAGTTATAATTTTTAAATTTGATAAACAAATAGTATTTCTCATTCATCATTATTCTATATGATTATACATTAGGCATAATACTTTCCACTTTTTTTTTATTGATTTTTTTTATAATTTTTTTTTTTTTTACAACATACTGATTTGTAATGAAATTGACAATGCATACTAAATAATCAAATAAATCTTTTCAATTAAGAAAAAAATTTGCAAATTTCAATTCAAAAATGTCCACTTATCAAATTATCATTTTTATTCGATTCATAATAATACTTAACATTATTGTGTATATTGTTTCGATGGTACTTTTGTTACTCGTTAATTATTACTTAGTTACTCATTCATCCATTATTAATAATTTCCTTAAAATGTTTATCGAGTACATTCTTTATTTATCATTCATTTCCTATACATATAATTAATTTATATTTCGTCCAGGGAAAAAAATGGATTAATATTTATTTCAAAAAAAAAAGAATGTATGAATATTTTTTATACAATACTTATTTGGTAAAAATTATATAAATTTTACTTTATAATAGAATTAATTTTATACCAGAAAATGAATATAATCATGTTATAATTTTTAATTTATGCACAATTTCAATCATTTTTTATTATTTAATAAAAAAACTTTTAAAAAATTATTACTTTGTAAGAAAAAATCAAAACATTTTAAAGAAATTTCAATAATAAAAAAGTAGCAACAAAAAAAAAGAAAAAAAAATTTGCTGGAAAAATAAAACACGAAAAAAATACTTTTTTATCAAAAAAAAAAAACTCTTTGACATTTTCATTTTCTTTTCCTTTTTTTCATATTTAATTTTTTCTTTTTTTGTTTTATATTGAGACATAAAGAGAAATTATTTTCTTCATATGCAAAAAATGAATTTATTTTAAATCTGATTAGAAAGAATAATTTCGTTTTTTCCATACTTTTTTTTGCAATATTAGGTATTAATTTTATGAAATCATAAAACAATAATTAAAATTTATCAAAAAATTTTTTGAAAAAAAAGGAAGAGAAGAAAAAAGAGCAAACAAATTAATGTTAATCTTATACTTTTATCATTCATTTTTGTCATTTGTTATGACATAAATTCGAATTTTAAAAGTTTCACTATTTAAAAAAAAAAATTTTCTTTTTTTTCATCATATTTTTCAGGAAATCTTTGCTGTTTTTCCGGTTTACGAAAAGTTTTTCAGTTATAATTGATGTAAATTAAATGATAAAATTTCTTTCAATTTATGAGAAAAATTTTTATAAATTAACTTTCTCTTGCTAATGTTAATTAAACACATAATGATTATTTCTTAATAATACCGTTTATGTATGTTATAAAATTACAATGCTCTCCTTTTTCATTATAGATAATTAAATACTTCGATAATTGGTTATAGTTATAAGTTTTGTCCTTTTCTCTTTTTTTTTCCTATACTCTCTTATTTAGGTTTTAATTAGATTTAAATAGAAATTAAAAAAAAAAGTCTATAAAATATGAATATAAATTAAATAAATAATTATTTATATGAATTTAATGAACTTTTTAAAATAAATAGCATATATTTTCACTAGTAATTCTTAACGGTAATTTAACTTTTTCAGGAAATTATTTGTCATCTTTAGCTCATCATGCTCCTCATTAATTTGCATTATTTTAAAATTTGAATAAAAAAAAATGAACAAAATTGAGGAATTCAAATTATTTTTGTTAATAAATATATTCTAGGAAAAAAAAAAAAAAGAAAAAAAAGAAATGTAACAATTTTTGCATACTTCATGAAATTTGTTTGCTTCATCTTCAAATACTTGATGAAAAAAAAAAAGAAACAGAATATTTTAAAAGGAATGAAACCATACATGCAATTATTTAATGACGAAAATCAAATTATGGAAAATTGTGCAAAAAGATGAGCGAGATGATGAAGTTAGAGATGCGCAAAAAAGACGACGAGCTAAAGATGCGGAAAAAAGATGACGAGTTAAAGATGCGGAAAAAAGACAACGAGCTAAAAATGCGGAAAAAAGACGACGAGTTAAAGATGCGGAAAAAAGACGATAAGGTAAAGTGCGGGAAAAGACAGATGAGATCAAGGTGTGTAAGAAGACGATGAGGTGAAGATGTGCAAGAAGGCGATGAGGTCAAGATGCGCAAAACGAGGATCAAATAAAGATGCGCAAAAAGACGTTGAGAAGATGATCAAATAAAGATGCGGAAAAAGAGGAGAATGAGGAAGTGGGAAAAGACGAAAAAGAATTAAAGAAATGAAAAATACTAAAAAGATTGAAAAAGTGACAGAATTGAGAGTCGTTTTCAAACAATTTCAATTTCATCCCATATTCAAACACAATTCCACTTCTAACTTCTTCAATTTTTTTTTTTTGAAAAATTTCAATAAACTATGAAGAAAATGCACATTGTCGTCGTTAGTTATTAGTGTTAAAAGATTTTGAAAAATTTTCGTTTTTTTAATTTCATTAAATTAAAATAAATTTAGTTCAAATAAATTAAAAATTAAAAAAAAAATTATATGCATATTAATGTTTCTTATATGATTCATCGTTTTTTTTTTCCTCCATCATTTGTTTTTACTATATGAATAAAAAATAATAAAGAAATGAAAAAATAGATAAGTAGTAAAAAATAATAAAAAATAAAAAAAATTTTTTTTTCGCAGAGAAGAAAATTGAAATGGGGAGGAAATCCTTATGATGTTAAAATTTCGAAATATTTGTATAATTTTTTTCTTTAATTTGAATTTAAAATTTATAAAGATAGCAGGATTGAAATGTTACCTTGGAATTGGAAAACAAATTCGACAATAATTAGTAGCTAAATTAAATTAGTTTAATAATAATGGTTGAAAATTTTTCATCTTCTTAAAAAAAAATAATTTTTTTAAGAAATGTTAAAATTGAAAACAGATAAAAAGAAAAAAACGGAATTTTATTTGATAAATTATATTCTTTAAGCAAAACATTTAATCAAAAATGACGAACAAAAATGAATAAATATTTTAACTTAACATTCAATCGAATTAAGTAATAATTATTTTAAATAAAATGAATTCATTAATCCACTCATTTTGTCTTATTGTATTCTGTTTTCTCTAATCTCATATTTGTACACAAATATATTTTAGCCACATAATCACTCTTCTTTTTCTTTTCTCCTTCAGTATATATGTATAATTCATGCAAAATGAATAAATTAAAAACTCAAATTGCAAATTGAAAAAGTAAAAAAAAAAACTTAAATAATACTATTTTCAATCTGTACGTTTTTAATTTCTATTTCAATGGAAATGTATTTTTTTAAAATTTATTTCCATTTTCAATTACCATGCTAATATACAAATTTCATTCATTCCATTTAATTGTTATTAAATTAATAACAATACAGCAGATCTCAAACTTGTATTTATACCAAATCTTAAAACATTCATTTCTATTAAATTATTTCTACAAAAAAAAAAATTACTGTAACAATGAAATTTTGGAAAATTCAATGAAAATTAATAATTGAAATGAATGGATGCATTCTGTTTGATGAAAGTTAATAGAATTGAAACAAAAAAAAAAGTGTTTTGCTATAAAATTATGAAAATTTTGTTCAATCATCGACAAAAAAAAAAAATTTTGAATTATACGATATTAAATATTACTAATCTTTATTTCATATTTTAAATATTAAAAATTGACATTTTTTTTTCACTGACAATTCGCAATTAGCTAATTGAGGCAATACTTTTTATCTCTTTGCTTCTATTGCTACCAATAAATTTAAGCTACGGAATACTAATAGCCTCATCAATTTTCCTAGGCCTTTTTTTTTTTCCTTTTATCACTATAGTTTTCTTTTTTTCTTTTTTTTTTTTGAAATTATTTTCAAATCAATTTTTTCATTTTAAATTATTTTTGATAATTTTTATTAAATATTACCACTCACTCGTACTTACTATTTTTTTTTCTCGAATATTTAAATTTCTTAGAAAATGAAATGTATGACAAAATTTTAAACTTCATTGAAATTATTAGGCAATATTAATAAATAATTTAATTTATTAAATATAATATATTTCAATCTATAATGCTACATTTCTTCAAATTTTTCTGTTTTTATACCATAGTTTAATTACATCCTTGTAATTTAATTACATTAATGTAATTTTTAATTACATTTTTAAATTCATTTTTGATCATTCCAATTATTTTCTTTTATTCAAGCATGAATTTTATTTAAATATGAGAAAATTGAAAATCCTGGCAGATACGACATCATATTACATATTTGACTTAAAAATAGCACTGCAAAATATGTAGCAACAAATGCTCCCACTTTTATCGTTTTTTATTTTAAATTTCAAATTTATGAAATTCAGTATATTCTTGACAAAAATCAAAATTTCATTATGAATAATTTAAATGATGTTTTATATCATATGAAGTACCAATTAGCAGCAAATATTTTAGCTGACATTTTGTTTTTGTTTTTTTTTAAGTAATTAATTTTTTAATTTTTTTAGTTTTTAGTAATTCAATGGTTAATTTTTTTATTTAGTAATTAGTTTTCTTTTTAATGAACTTTGGGCCAATTAATTCGTAATGCTAACATTATCATTTCCACTATTAACCGTTAATATTGTTTCGATTTATTAATTTGCATATTATTAATGCCATCTGTTTTATGTATAATCTATATCATTTAATCAACTATTTTAATGCTTGAGTTAAAACTTCGAAATTACTATAATTTCAATGCATATCATGATATTACAGTAATACTTCAAATTTAAATCTAAAAATGGTGGTTTACCATATCAGTTATGATTGTTCAATGTTATGGAAGCAGAACATAATAACATAAGTACAAGTAATCGAAGAAAACAATCTGTTAATGAACAAATCATGACAACAGCGCCATATTTTTCAAGGTTAGTAAAATTATGAATTAAAAAATTTTAATTTGAAAATATTCCGAAATAAAAAAAAGCCTGAAATTTGAAATCATTTTTATTATTGCATAAATTTATGCAAAAAAAGAAATTTTCATAAAAATTTCTTGAATCACTTTTTTTTTAATTTTAATCTTTTGCCTTTTTGTTTGGTGAGATTTTTGAAAACGAAAAAAAAAATCTAATATGATGTCTTTATGAAGTTTTTATGACGTGTTATAAAAAAAAGTTACGTGACGTGGAAGAGACGTTGTATGTGACACCTGAAAATTTTCATGATATAAAAAATTATGTAGATGCGTGAAAAAGTTTAGATGAATAAAATGATATTTTTCATTTTGCTATATGAAGAAAAAAAAGAAAAGCATTTTTGAGAAAATAATTTTATCCAATAATTGTTACATTTTTTTATTTAAAAATATTCGTACATTAGCAAATATTTTAGATGAAAAGACAGGTATAGTTCGAAAAAAAAATTTTAAATTTAAAATTAAAAAAATGACTAATTCAGTTCTAAAATAATTACCAAAGAAATAACACAAAACAAAAGAATCAAATAAGCAATTCAAATTATTGAAGTAAAATGCTAAGAATTTATCAAAAAATAATTTTGCTTTTCTTTTTTATTCCACAGAATATTTATTCAATTTAATTTTTTTGTTTTTAAATTTTATTTCTTTTTTCATATTTTAATTCCAGAAAATCATCACCATTGCGTAGTTCGTTGATAAAAGGTGAAGATCGAAATCGTTCATCACAAACAAAATATGTCAGTTTCAGTATGCAAAAAAATGAAAAAAAAATATGCAATGGTAGGAAATACCTTTTCTTTTGTAAATTTTAATTAGTAAAAAGATAATTAGATTCTAATTAGATAATGGTTAATTTGTAAAAATTATTCAAATAAAAAAAAAGGAAAATATTAGGAACAAAAAAAAAAAAGAATCGGTTAAGCATGTATTTCCTGTCTTTTTTTTTTCGCAACACAATGATTATTTCCGGATAAACTATCGGAACAGTAATTGTTTGTTAACTTTACATTCTTCAATTAAATTTTTACAATAATCTTTGTCGCCTAAAATAATCATAGCAGTAATTCTTTTTTTTTTTTGGTTAATTGGGAAAAAAAAGCTTTCCAAGGATTTTTATGCACATATCAATAATTTCTTATCATTATCAGTTGTGTCATTTGAATAAGATTTCACGAAGGAAATCAATAAATGATAGTAAAGTAAACAAACAACACTATTTCCGAGATATCTCAGTAGATTACATTATACGTTTTCACCTCATTAATGATTTTATCACACTCAGCATATGACTTTTCTAATGTATATTCGAATAAATGTTTAACATCTAATATATATTTCTATCATTGATTCTAATCTAATTATTAATTTTATTATAAATATTATTAGCAAAAAAAAAATTAATTAAAAAAAAAGTAAAAGATGACGAAAATAATTTTTCGATCAAAAATTTCAGTATCAGATTGTATACAAATGATGCAAAATGCTACAGAATTTATCAAATTACGAGCAAATATTCGCCAATTTCATCGAACATTTACCTTAGATTCAAATTTGTCGCATATACGTTGGACACCAACAAATAAGAAACCTCATAAAGCTAAAAGTTTCCAATTTTAATTTATTATATTTTGATTATTTAATGTTTAGTTGAAACTCATTTTTAATCCCACATTTGTTTTTTTTTTTTTTTTAATCATTAAGTTAGAGAATGATGGATAATTAATTATAATTAGAGAACGCTTTAAAGTTAATTAATTATGAATAAAGAATGGTTTCGAAATAGAGGAAGTCCTTATGCTCAATAATAATAATAATAAAATAATAATGAACATGTAAATGCTAATGACTTATCTACTATAATTACATTTAGTTGTAACAATAAGTAAAACAATTTGTAAAATTGATAGTTGATAAGAAATGTTATCACTTAGAAATTTCGATAAATAAAATTTTGTAATTTCTTGTAACATTCTTATCATTGTGATTCAATTTCAGTAGCTATTGAAAGTATCAAAGAAGTACGTATTGGAAGGAATACCGAATTACATCGTGCATCAGAAAATTACGCAAATGATATGCAGGTTTGGATATGATAATTTGTTCTACTCTATATAAAGTATATCATTTCGGATTATCATATATATATATATATATAGAATAATATATAATTATAATTGTTACTATTATTATTATTATTATTATTATTATTATTATTATTTTTATTACTATTATTATCAATATTATTGTTAGATCACCAATCGTTATATTGCTATTATTATTATGTTATTACTGTTATTATGATTATTACTATTATCATTGCGATGTCAGGTTAATGTTAGTAATGCACTGATATTAGTAGGAATTTTACAAAATTAACGAATTTTAAGTTAAAAATGAAAAAAGTTCGATTAATTTTACGAGAAATGAAAATTTGCGAACATTTATCGTTAATACAAATAATATAAATTTTTTCTTTTTTCAATTTACATTACATTTATCATATTTAACTTTTATTTGTTAATGAAAATTTTGTCGTTTTGTCATAAAATATTAAGGGAGTGAATTTCAAATTAAAAAAATTTCAATTTCATATTTCAATTAAAATAGTCAATTTGTATCCAAGAATTTTTTTTTTGTTCATTTTATTGAAATTTTAATAAGATTTCATTCTGTCCATACAAAAATTTTTTTCTTATTTTTTTTGCCAATTAATAACGATTTAAAATTTTTGTTTACTAATATATTTTACTATTAAAAAGGAAGTAAAAAAAAAAAAACTGGTAATTATTAAATTTTTCTTTTCGTTTTTCAGGAAGAATGTGCATTTTCAATAATTCATGGTGACCAATATGAATGTCTCGATTTGATAGCTAAAACACCTGAAATTGCAAAAATTTGGATTACTGGACTGATGTCACTTATTTCCAATCATTCCGGTATTTTACAGTATTATTTTTGCAAAAAAATATGGTACACAATAATGGAATAATATTTGATGAATAGTATATTAATATGAATTCGTAATAAAAAAAGGAATAATAATAATAATAATAATAAAAAGGAAAATATGAAGCAGAAGAAATTTTGGAATAAATTACATTGGAAAAATGAAAAATATTACAAAATTACTGGAATAAATTTATTAAAATTTCAAATATTGCAAGGCAAAAAACTTTAGTGAATAATTTATGAGGAAGAAAAAGAAAAAATCAAAGATTAATGGAACGAATAAAATGTAATTTAACAATTTGAAAAAAAAAAATTTTACTGAATATATGAATAGCTTTTCAAGTTATTCCTAATAATATGCGAAAAAATTATTGAAAAAAGCAATGTGTTTCATGGTTTTTCAAATTTTTTCTAAAATAATAAACAAATTAATGAATGGGAGTTAAAGCATGAATTAAAATAAATGAAAATAAAATAAACATTAAACAATATAAGTAAATAAAGTAAGCATATATAAGTGTACTATTTTGATAAGTTAGTTTAAAGAAATAAGTTAGTGAAAAGAAAAGAAATTGAAATTTTTAAACTTTCTTAATGTCACAAATATTTTGATTTATAGCAATTGGGATTTCGTTATTTATTATAACA
>NW_018108519.1:39183-49364 GCF_000183805.2 Loa loa
AAAAAAATGTAATTTATCATTTTTGTTTTTCACTTTTAGATTCTATTTTCTATTCAAAAAACAAAAGCAAAAAAAAATAAAAAACCAAAAAGTAAAATTTCAAAATTAAAAATAAAAATTTGCAAATTTTTACAGTTTTAATGAAAATATTGTAAAAGTTGTAAAAGCTATCAATGTATTGTATATATGTTGTAAATCTTTTCAATGAATATTTTAAATTTATTAAATTTTTATATAAAATTATTGATTTAACTTTTAAGCTGTAAAAAATTTGTAAAAAATTCGAAATGAAAAGTGTATTAAAAAATATACGAAGTTTGCATGATGAAATTCAACAATTATAGTTGGGAAGTTTGTAATTAATTAATTGTTCATTATTAGGCATAAAATTTTTTCTCTAAAAACTCACATTGTATCATTTTGTGAATGATTTTGGAAATTAGAAGATTTAGAGCTTAGAAGAAAACCGAAAAACAAAAAATTTTTTGTCTTTTTCAATGTTTTTCTTTTTCATTTACAGGTATTTGCGACTCACAACCATCAGGTTCGCAACCACTTGCGACGCTTCGTGAAAGGTATGAAATTGCAAAGTGTTGTTTAGGAACTTTTTATTGCATTATAAAAATGATAGCCAAATAGTTGGTGAGGAAAAAAAGAAGCATGGATACATTCAATTAATTGGCTAATTTATTTATTTGTTTTTTAAAGTAAGTATAAACATATAAATGAGGCTGATTAATTAGCTAATTAATTTTTTCATTTATATATTCAGGTGGCTAGGATCAATATTTGATGAAACAGATATTGAAAAATGTGGTTGCTTATCGGAAAAAGAAACGGTAGAATTAATTAAAAAACTTAATCCACGAATATTACTTTGTCAAGTTGAACATGAAGTTAAGGTGATTTTTTTTTCGAAAATTTTATTTTAATTTATTTGAAATAATGACTAAATTTAATTTACTGACAACTAAATATTATGCTACCTGTAATAATATTTCCGTTTACAGGAAGCAAGTAAATTAAATCCGGATGAATTACAACGTGGAAAAATTACTCGTTCACAGTTTGTTGAAATTTACAAGGTTAATAATTTACACGTAATTACTGTAATTATTAATTAATCATTGAAGTGATTATTTCATTGATATCACAACTCAAGTTTTTAAATTTAATTTTTTCTTCCCATCACTTTTTTTACCACTTTATATTATCAATTAAGCTTGAAACAAATATCAACAACGAACTAATTATTAAGTTTTTATAGTTAAAGAAAAAAAATCAGACTGAAATTTTTTGGATTATTTAATTGTTGATCGTTTATTTTTTAGGATGTTGCAACAAGATCTGAAATATATTTTTTAATGGTTCGATATGCTAATAAGGATTATTTAAGTTGCAAGGATCTTCAATTATTCTTAGAAACCGAACAAGGGGTTAATTCATTTATGCAAAATTTCAAATTTATATATTTTCTATTGGATTTTAAGATTTTAATCATTTTTTGAAAATTTTAAATGTCAATTGTTTAAGTTTATTTTATTTTATAAAATTTATAAAAATTTATAAAATTTGAAATTCTATTGTTGTCATTGCTTAGATTTACATATTTTTCCTTTTTTTTTCAAATCATAATTTTAATAGGTTAATTAATTAACATAATTGATGCAATTTAATAGGTGTCAGCTAATAAGTAAATAATTTTTCAATTATCGTTTTTGATTTGATGCTTTAAATAATTTACTTAACATAATGATATATAAGTAAACGTACGCTTCATACTTTACGTCCTATTGACGACTATTTTCATTGCATATCTTAAATACAATATGAAATGGAAGTTAAAAAGAGAAATAAGTTCATTAATTATGCAATAATTTAAAAATTAAATTTGAAATGGAAAATTAATGATATTTTTCAGTTATTAGGTATAACAATGGAATTTTGCAAATCAATTATTGAACAATATGAACCATGTAATGAAGTACGAGAGCTTAATCATATGACTGTTGATGGTAATTTTAATTATATATTAGTTTTTTTTTTCATCAATAATTTGAAAATTTTTAAAATATTCAAAGAATTTTAAAAAATAAAACCAAAAAATTTGTTTAAAATTAATTAAAATTTATGACTAATAGGAAAATTTATTGTGTAATAACGATAAAAAATAATTGAATATGCAATCAATTTATATTCTTAATAACTACTTTAATTAAAACAAGAGAATACTAATTAAAAAAGAAAAGAAAACGGAAAAATAAATATTACTTCGTAATTAAAAAATTCCTAATCCATTCCAATTAATTTTAATAATTTTTTTATTTTATTTTTATTTTTTTTTTTTGAACAAATATTAAACTTTTTTTGCAATCATTTCTTTTCTTTATTGAATTTTTTTCCCCCTAAAAAATTCTATTTTATTACAATTAATTTTAATAATTTTCTTTTGTTTTAAGCAAATTTTGTAAACATTTCTTTTCTTTATTGAATTTTCTTTTTTTTTGTAAATTTTTGAAATTTTTATCACAATTATCATTTATTAATTTCATTTGCAGGTTTTACCAATTATCTTTATAGTGATGAAAATTTTTTATTTGATAATACGCATCGAAATATATGTCAAGAAATGAATCAACCATTTAGCAATTATTTCATTGCAACATCTTTTAATACATCATTAACTGAGGATCAATTAAAAGAACCATTAAATTGTCAAGGTTATATCACAGCACTTCGTCGTAATTGTCGATTTATTGAAGGTTTGCTTAATTTTAACTATTAATAATGATTAATTTTAATAATATTTAATAATGCTTAATTTAATTAAACATTTGTTGAATGAATAAACTAAAATTAAATCAAGAATTTTATTAATATGTATTTTTGTATCTTATTTTTTTTTGGAATATTTTAATTAAATAATTTTCAAAAATTTTATCAATAAACATTTCAAATTTTAAATTAATTGAACGACGAACATTATTGTTGGTTAAATTTAAAAATTTATTTTCTTACTATTATTCCAGATTTCTTTAAATAAAAAAAAAGCTAATTTTTGAAAGAAAAAGCATTTAATAAATAATTGCAGAATAAACTTAGTCAATCTTTAGTATTATTTCAAAATTAAAAAAGAAGGTCACGTAAAGGTGAAACAGTTGTTAAAAACTTTTCTCCATCTATCAGTTCTTCGTATTAATGATTATTATCAACCAACATTTTTTGTTTACATGGTTACTTAACATCACTGTTCCATAATTAATTATCTGTAATTAATTATTTTTACGGTATTTTGATAAGGTTAACGTGAAAAAATGTTTTTTAAATTTATAAAATTTACTCACAAATATACCCTATATTATTATAGTGGATGTTTGGGAACCAATAGCAGGAACTGATGAAAGAGAACCGATGATCCATAATCGTTATAGTACTTCTAAGCTAACCTTATCAGCTGTCCTGAATGTTATCAATGAAATGGCTTTTCAATGGTCAAAGTAATCATTTATATATAGCTGCATTTTTAAATAACACTGACGAAAGTTTTGGCATAATCAAAATCATTCAATTTACCAAGTCTAATGATTAATTATATAATTTGTTCGAAGTGGATTAATTAACTTTTCATCACAACTAATTGTCACACTTCGTATTTAATGAAATTAAAATTTTATTGTTAAATAAATCGGCGAAGCGAAAAAAAGAATGAATAAATTTACTCTTTAATTAACATGTTTGATATTAGATTTATTTTAAATTTAATTTTGCAATTATATTCAATTTATTCGTTTAATTTTCCAATAATTTTCTCCTTTCTTTTTTATTTTTAGTCGAATTTTAATCATTTTAAATATCTAATCAAAAAAATAATACAATATTTTGTAGGTATCCATTATTTTTACGATTAGAAATACATTTAAATACTGAATGGCAAATGATACTTACTGATATGCTCTGTGATACATTTGGTGACAAATTATATCAACCAAAAAATGATCCTACTGATTGGACCGAACGACGACCAACACCAGAAGATTTCCAAATGAAAATTATTCTTATCGTATGTTGTATAATTTATATTCAATCGAAGATTATTCAACATATTAAGAAGAAAACAAAGAATAAAAAAAAAACGAAAACATTCTTGATTTAAAATGTTTTCATTGGAACTAGAATTCTAATTGGAATTCTGCAGAAATTACTTGAATTAATTAAATCTTGAAAGAATTTCTGTCAAGTAGATGATTAATTAGGTTAATAAGTAATCTGAAAAAATACGAAGAGAAATATGAAAAAAGCAAAAATGAAAAAAACGGAAAGATTTTTTTTTAAAAAACACATATGAAAAAACGAAAAAATAAAAAACGGGAAGACGTTTTTTTTGACAAAAATAAAAAAAAGAAAAAATGGAAAAAACGGCGGAGAAAATATACCTATGTAATTTCCTGTTACTGTATTTCCGTTACTGATTTTAGGGTAGACGAATTGCTGATGCCGCAGGTGATATCGGTGAAGTGATTGTGGAAAATGAAAATGATATGGTACAAACCGATGAAGTAATCGATTGTTTATCGAAAAATATTAATCGAATGCTTATTTGTCGTAAATTATCCGATTTAATGTGTCCATGGGCAATTCCAACTATACTCAAAGAAATGCCACTCAATACGAATAATATATGTAAGTTTTGTTAAAAAAATTATTAAAGGTTGGAGTACTGTAATTACAGTACGATTCCGTCTAAATTACGGTAGGTTACAGTACACATTCACAGTAGTTAATATTTTTTGTGATAACTAATATTTTTGTGATATTATTGCTGATAGGGTTTGTTTATTTATTAAAAAATAAAATACTATTATACACTTTGCTGCATTTATATTTTCGTTTTTTCCCTTCTCTGGAATATTTTTCGAGTTTTCTCTAACTATTATGCTAAAATGACAAATAGTATTTGCTTACAGTAAACAAACATTGTCACCTTTTATCATCATCCGAATATAATTGTCTTAAAATGATACAAAATTTTCCGTCAGAATTTGCTCAAACAGCTAAAGATTATCTGATGCTTGTTACACCAGATACATCACGGTAAGCTTATAAATTTATACGGTATTATTTAGCAAAAAATTAATTTTTCAATTTGCATTTCAAAGCATAATTAATCATCCCCGTCATTTTTATTGGTATTTTCTTTTTTATTCAAAACAATAATAGTGCTAAAATTGCAAATCCTTGTATGAAATATAAAGCAATAATGGAAAAATGAAAAAGATAAAAAACTTTTTTACGATAAAATGAGCTAACTATTAATGGTTTGAAGTAATTCATGTAAATTATTGATTTTTCATAGTGAATATTGATATTTTTACAGAAAAATTAAAGTTCGATTATAACACTATCAATTACTTACATTAGTTTCATTTACTTTCTTTTGAAATTATATTCATTTAAATTTAATTTCACAAAAAAGAAAAACGAAAAATTATTTTAAAAATATAATGATTAATTGAGTATTTGAATTTTTTTTTGTTTTTTCAAGCACTGATTCATCAAATATGAATCCACAAGAATTCTGGAATTATGGTATTCAAATGGTTTCATTAAATTATCAAACATTAGGACTTATGATGGATTTACAGGCTTGTTTTTATCAGTTTAAAAATTAATTTTTTATTTATTAAGTAAATATTTTTTATATATTTACATATGCGTGTATATGTACTATGATGAATTTGTAGTAATTAAAATATTATATAAATAATTAGTAGACAAATAATATTTATTATTAAAACAAATAAATTCTATAAAGAATTAATTTTAGCAGGGGAAATTTTTGGAAAATGGTGGATGTGGTTATGTTCTTAAACCATCAATAATGCGTGAAGAATTATATACACCTGGTGATATGATACCAATTCCACCACAAGTTTATCATTAATATTTCTTTTTTCCTTTTTTTAGAAGGAACGAATTGAATTAATTGAAAATGACAATTTTTCTTTTAACATGTAAAAATGTTAATAGTTAGAATTCAAATTTAAATGCAAACATAAATTTTTATTCATACAGAAATTAAATTTTTTCTTAAAAATGATAATTTTCAAAATCTTTTTGTAAATTTAATTTTTTAATTTAACTTCTTTCATAATGTTGAATGAAACATTTCAAAAGATTATTTTAATGTCATGAATTTTTTTTTTAATAACAATACAATAATAAGAGAGGATACTGGAAATACAATAAAATGGAAATAATTATTATAGTAGTAATACTGTAAAAAAAATTTTTTTTTTTTTTGATTTGCAATCAATAAACAGCAAGTTAATAAATGTAACAAAAATAATTTTAAATTTAATTGATTTTTTTTAATATTATTAGAATTTTTTAGATTTTATATTTACGAATTTTATCCGGTCAACATTTACCTCGACCTCGTGGATCAACAGCAAAAGGTAATTCAACAGATCCTTATGTGGTAGTGGAAGTATTTGGATGTCCTACTGATTGTACCGAGGAAAGGACAAGAACTGTTAAAAATGATGGTAAGTTGAATTATTATGAAATAATAAATTTGTTTTTTCATTTTTTGAAAAAAAAGAAATTTAAAATTCTTTATTAAATGAATATTTATTAACTGGAAATTACCAGGAATTTTTGTGAATTTTAATCAATAAAGATGAAATAAATATCAAAATATAACTTAGTTGAATATTTTGTTTTGAAAAATTTATCTCAATTAAACTTTTCAAATTAATCCAAAAAAAAATTTTTTTTTCTTTAGGTGTTAATCCATCATTTGATGAATCATTTCAATTTGAAATTACTGTACCCGAAATGGCATTGATCAGATTTTTGGTACTTGATGATGATTTTATCGATGATGATTTCATTGGACAATATACTATACCTTTTGAATGTCTAAAAAATGGTAAATATTTAAATTTTGATGAATGTTACAATGTGATGAAAGAAAATGAACAAACAAATATAGTAAATTTTCCGGAAAATCTTAATTTATCTTTCGGAATGTTTAGTATGTCCGTAAAAATAGAAAAATATCCATAAAAATTAAGTTTTGTTAAATGAATGATAGACAAATTACTTCAAAACCAAAAAAAAAGAACTTTAAAAAAATTTAAATTTAAGTTTAAAAAAAAGGGAACTTTAAAAAAATTTTCCATCTACTTTTGTTCAAATCATTGTCATGACAGTTTCACTTTCATCATTATAAAATTTAATTTTAATCTATTAGCACTTATTTTTTTTTTGCATTAGCTAACAGTAATTTCGTTGTTTTACTTTATTACTTTGCAGTGCCCACTTTTTTTTTTTTGCTTCCTTTTTTAAAGCTGAGGAATTTGTCAAATTTCGTTTTCATCAACTTTCAAAATTAACTAATCTTTTTTTTTAAATTAAAAAAAGTTTTCAGGCTATCGTCATCTGCCTTTATTGAATATTGAAGGTGAAGTAATGGAAAATTGTACACTTTTCGTCCATGTTGCTATAACAAATCGATGTGGAGGAGGGGTAATTTTAAATTAGAATTAAAAAATTACTTAAATATAAGTCTATTATATAAAAGGTTATTTGGTAAATTTAAAACGTATAACAATGATAGTGTAATTTGTTGCTAATTCCACTAATAATATTAATTAAACCAATGATATCTATAATGTTAATGCAAAAACTAAATTAATTTGATTAACAATAAAAATATAATTTTACAAACTAAAGCCTCATAAGGTGACGTTTATCGAATTTCTTAATGATAATATCATAGTATTATATGGTATCAATATTGCTACTATATTGATAACACATTGATGATATCATATTAACAATACTGATATTGATATCATTAAAGATTAATTGATATGCTCAAAAATTAACATTTTTTAATTTACCACGCTACTACAATTTTCCCTATCAGTCAATAAAGCATTTAATTAAAAAATTTTTAAATTGTTATTATACTTTAGAATGTTTACTACAGTATATACAATTATCATTATATTCCAAAATTATCATTATACCCTAATGATATCATCATTATACTTTCTTGGGAATATATAATTTATTGGAAATTTAATCGTCATTCGTCATGGATATGTGATTTTTCTTCCTTTTCTTTTTTCATTTTTCTTTCCTCTTCCTTTTCTTTTTTTTGTCAGCTAAAAAATAAAAGCAAAAGGGAATTGGATGACAAAAAGAATTTGATTTGAACAAGTAAAAATGTCTGAAAAATTTTCTTCTTATTTCGATTTTCTCTTTTTTTTTTGTTTTTTCTTTTCTTTTATTCTATAATGTTAAAAATATTAAAATTCTTTCAAAAATTTCAAACATAATTTATATTTTTTACAAAAAAAAAAGTTGCAAAAGATATATGAAAATCGTTTTTTTTTTTTTTGTTTAATAGAAAATTTTTTCATGTGAAAATTTGCTCAATAATTTTTGCATTATAATTCAGCTGCTCATTTCAATTATTTATTTTCTTTTTTTTGATTATAAAATTGTAATTTCGAATTGCATATTAATTACTGAATGTAATTTCTAGTACTAAAATTGAAATGAAAAAATTCCTATATAGCACCGATGCATTCGTCTGATTTAAGATTGCTAAAAAAAAAGTTAATCATATATCCATTATAAAGTTATGCGAGAAGTTAGCAAAATGCATTTGTAAAATCGTTTAAAAAAAAGTTAGTAAGGCGTAAGAAGCGATAAAAAACAAAAACAAAAAAATTCTTTACAAACAATTTTTGTGAAGTCGCAAGTTAACGACAGTTGCAACATTGAGATCGCAAGTTGACGATGTGCATTTGCAAGGTAAAGATTACAAGTTACATGACATGTATTTGCAAGACTATAGAAAAAAAAGTAACATGAAATTATTGGAAAAACAAAATGCTGTTAGCATGTCATGCAAATATGAGTAGGTGAATGCGTATTGGATGTTTGCTTTTTCAATTAGCAATAACTTCATGCAAAAATTAAAATTCATGCTTTATGTTGAAAGTGTTTCTTAAAAAATACGAACTGTAAGATCTTTTGATTAATTTTTAACTAATGAACTTAATTAACAATTATAATTATGGATACCTTTCAATTTCACTTGTATTTCATAACTTCCAATTAGCTAATTATTCGCCTAATTGCAATTCTCATCAAATTTATAAAATGCTACAGTAATTGCGGTAAGTTCAATGTATAGTTTTTATTGTTATACTTTAACTGAACTTAAATACTGGTATAACTGACGTATAAGAAATATTTTCCAGCAAATAATTTTGATAAGAAAGTGTTGAAATTAATTATCTATTTTAAAATATTCATCTATATAATATTGCGTTAAATACTTGAAATCATTGATAAAAATTATTTCTATCACTTTTTTTTCTGATTAAACTTATCATAAATTAATAAGAAAAGGCAACATTGATGAACAACAATTTTAGTAAATTGTAAATTTATTTGTTTGCATGAAAATGAATGAATGAAAATGTTAAAAGATAAAAAATTATTTTGAAACTGTAACTTACTATTATTCTTAAATTTTTATTCTATTTAATGAGGGTAATTGCAATTGAAGGAAAAGGAAAGAAGACAAACTAATTTAAAGGAATGGAAAATGTTCAGCTATCTCAAGGGGATTAGTAGTTAGTTCATCTATCTTAAAGTTTTATCAATGTTTTGATAATGAAGTTTCAAAAACGAGGAAGAGTTGCCTCATTTTTCTTTCCACTTTTTCTTTTAATAATAATTTTACTTTTTATTTTTTTAAAGGAATAAAGGAAAGAAATCCGTATTATTATTATCATTATTATTATTATTACTATTACTATTATTATTATTATTATCATTATTATTATTATTATTATTATTATTATTATTATTATTACTGCCGTTATTATTATTATCATTATTGTACTTATTCCACTCAAAAATTATTTCAATCATGAGATAAGCATATGAAATATATATATATATGTTCCAGTTTATTTGTTCGATCTAATTGCTTTAATTCATTTGTTAACAACTTGTAATACAATAGAAATAAATACTATTTGTAAAGGTGTGAATTATTTTTCAATTGATAAACGTGGTAATGCCACTGATAAATGATAAATTCAATTTTGCAAGGCTTTCAATTATTAAGTAATAGAATTGTAGTTTCATTC
>NW_018108519.1:49686-54533 GCF_000183805.2 Loa loa
AATTATTTCAATCATGAGATAAGCATATGAATATATATATATATGTTCCAGTTTATTTGTTCGATCTAATTGCTTTAATTCATTTGTTAACAACTTGTAATACAATAGAAATAAATACTATTTGTAAAGGTGTGAATTATTTTTCAATTGATAAACGTGGTAATGCCACTGATAAATGATAAATTCAATTTTGTAAGTCTTTCAATTATTAAGTAATAGAATTATAGTTTCATTCAATATTATACGCGAGCAGAATAACTTAAGTAAAAATTACTAAACACACATAATATATATATATATATGACTTCGTAATAACAATTTCAATCATTTCAAATTTCATTTTAAAAATATTTCTTATCTCTCTAGTCCTCTCTTTCCTCCTTTATTTTTCTCTTTTTATGTCACCTCACTTTTTTTTAGAAAAAGAAATGTCACTCAAAATAAAATTTGAAGTTTTTGTAAATGTTCATTCCAATTTTCTATTAAAAAAACAAAAACAAAAAAATGGTCGTCCTTTATTAGATAGTTAGTAATTATTACAATGAATAATTGTACTAATTTATATAAATCCACAATATAATCATTTAGTATATCTAAAAATTACAATATAATTATGATATATAATAATAATTTATAATTTATTCCTTTTATTACCAATAATTAGCTATACTAATTACTTTCAGTATTTGCATATTTTTGTCCATAGGATTATAAAATTAAGCAAAAAAAAAAAGGCATAAATACATCTTTTTTTTCTTAATTATTACTAATTTTTAATACATGTATTAACAAATTAAATTAATTTGTCATTGTTAGAGTATTTATGCAATTTTATTTCGATTCATTGATATGAGTAAAAATAATTGATGAAAATTTGAAATTGAAATTGAAATTGAAAATTTGAAATTGAAATTTTTTTTGTTTACTGAAGAAAAATGCAACAAAAATACAACTTATAATTATATATTTAGTATGTTAGCTATTTACAATCTTTCAAATAGTTGAACTTCTTATTTGCAAATTTATAAATTATTTTCAATTTTTTTAAAATTCAGTCAATTTTTTTCTTTTTAGGAAAACTTTATTATCGTCAAAATTATGAAGTGATAAAAACTTTCTTTTATACGCAAATATTACATTTAACATTTATTTCGAAAAATTGCAAAAAATATTTTTGAAATTATTTAAAATTTAATTGAAATTTTTTGTAAATTACAGAAAGCACGTAAGCGTGGTATGTCTGTGAAGCGGAAAAATACACGAATTGTTACGGGAGTAAAATCAATTGGGATTAAATTAGTGGATGAGTATTTCAAGCAAGCTATTGCACCATTAGCTGTATCAATTGAAATGCGTAGCATACTTGAATCATCATTGGTTCGTTTAATTTACCGTGATAAAGCGGGAAAAATGTTAATAAATAATGATGATGGATAATTTAAAAAATTTCATATTTTTTTTTTAAAGATTTTAAACATATTTACATATATACTTATAAATACACTTTAAAATTTTAAACGTACTTATCTTAAAAATTTTAAATACAATTAGTTATTTAAATTTAATTATATAAAAATTGATTTTGGAAAGTTTAATGAAGCTAATTATAGGTTAAATGGCGTAATGATTGTGGTATTGGACCAGCTGGTACAATACGACAAGGTCTACGACTTATGTTGACACGGACAAAAACTGCTGCAATGAATGGTTTGTTCCAATATTTTATCATTTATCATTAATTTTATTTCATTTTCAAAATATAATTTCAAATTTTTTTGCTTAAACAAATAATAGCAAAAAAAAAGAGTTAGAAAATATGAACATTTCGCAAAAAAAGTGTATTTATTAAATTTATTTAAGAAGAAAATCAAATAAAGGGAAATTAATTAATTAATTGATTGAAAAGGAAAATTAATTCGTTTATCATATTTTTCCGATAACATTCATGGATAACTATCAAATGAAACTGGAAATAAAAATTTGATAATTTCAAAAAAAAGCAAAAAAAAATGAACAAATTAAATGAAATAATAATCTTACGATCGATATTAGTAAAATTATTTCATTTCAAAAAAACTTCAAAAATTAATTTTTATATTTCAATCGATTTTTTCTTTTTACATTTCAATCAAATTTGTCATATTCAATGTTAGAAGAATGTATTATTTGCATAATTTAGATAGTCTAAATGATGAAAAATAGTTTTAAAATTTAATCTATCGGATAAAAAATCAATTGATTATAAGTTTAATGAATTATTCTTTATTAGCATATATGAATGATAATGCAATTACAGTTTCACCTCCAAATTCACCAAATAAATCCAATGATTCCGATGAATTGGTTGATAAAACGCCAGGTTTTGCAATCTGTAGTGATGAGAAAACCGTATGTTACTCAACCGTGTGTAATTTCAAAAGTTTTAATGTGAAAGAACTTAATGACTTAATTAATAGGCAATCGTAATTTGACAAGTGATAAAATTGGATTTGAAATTTACAATGCTCTACGGTATTTTACGATACTTTGGAATATTTAATTATCCATCCGCTGACGATTTATTTTATGTTTCTTTTCAAATATGTAATTTTTATTAACTGTATTCATCATCGTAACATTCAAAAAAAAAAAAGAAAAAAAAATGAAAAAAAAACTGTGTACCACATGAATATCAAGAAAATACTCATTACAGTATCCGATGATCGTAACACGTGGTGTATTTCCGGCACAGCTACAGAAAACATTCGATTCAATGTCCGAACTTTTGGATATTTGTGCAAAAATACTGGTTAATACTGAACCATTATTGTCAAAGGTTTGTTTAAAAATAAAAAAAAGAAATTTAAATTGGTGTTTTTAAAATATCTAAAAAATTTAATAGTCAAATTTTTCAAAAAAAAAAAATGTTTCATTTCATTTTTTATTGATTGTATTATTTGTAATATTTTAATTTGAAAATTAAGCCTTTTTAATTCGAAAACTTACCTCCTTATTATTGTCATTTAAATTAATTTATAATTTATAATACAATTTCAAATATTTAAATTTGATATCTCAATTCCCTTTTTTTTTGTGTCATAATCATTATTATTAGCATGAAATTATATGATATAATATAACTGAATTACATGTGACTTTTTTTTCTAACTTGATTAACTATTAACTTAATTGACATAACTTAATTTTTGTTTTAATTATCACGACAGAATGGAACTTATTTTTTTTAAAAAAAAATTTTAATTGTATGTTTTAATGCAATTTAATTGTACAACTACTTATCGTGTAATTATTAACATTTTTATTGTTTAATTTGAATTTTTATTCTATTTAGCATGAGTTGTATTGATTTGTTAAAAATTACAAAGTAATTAAGTAAAATTAAAGTAATTAATTAATAAAATAATAATATTTTAGTTAGAAACAGCAACCAAACGTATCACTGAATGTAACGATGAATTATCACAATTATGTGATAATGCTGGATTACATGGTGCAAAAGCAGCTCGAGCAATGGAAAATTTTGCATGGAATGTTCGACTTTTAAAAACTCATTTAACATTAATGAGTAAAACACAAACTGAAGCTAATAATATTGTCACACAAGTTAGTTGCTTCATTTTTTTTTTTGTCCCCTATTTTTTCTTTTTTTGTAATTTTATTAATTTGTTTAATTATTAAAAATTAATGTTCGATACAATCTGTTTTTTTATTCTTTCATTTATTGAAATAATTTATGAATTGAAAATATTTTATGTATTAAAAGCAAAGTTTTAAAGTTTTACAAAAATTTAAATTTCAATATTCATTAATATTCTTTTATTTTTTACATAATCTTTTTTGTTTCAATTTGATTTTTGTTCCTTTTATCTTTTCATTTATTAAAACAATCAACGAGATTGAAAATATTTTGTATGTTAAAAACAAAATTTTAAACTCTATTTAAACATTAATATTTAAAATTTCATGAAATTTTAAACTTTAATATTCATCAATATTTTTATATTTTTTTTATGGAATTTAGTTCTCTTTCCCTTTTTTTTTAATCTGGTTATCTAATGCATGTATTATGTAATGTATTACTAGCCAAGAGTATACTAGCCTAAGAAAGCTTGATAAGTATTAGGCTAAATAAGAGTTGCTTGCTAAGAAAAATGATAATGTAATAATCAAAATAAAATCAGATATAGCCTATTTATTGAGTAACTAATGAGAAAAAAAAAGATAAAAATACATATGATACATATAAAAATGAAATGCAAAAATAAAAAATATTGGAAAATATTTTAATATAAAATTGCATTTATTATTTATTTCTTATTTTATCGCTTTATATTGCAATTAAAATACTATTTGAAATGTAAATGAAACAAATTCAAATATCTTTACCAACTATTCGTCAAATTTTTTGTTAATATAAAATAATCGCATATAGGATATCAAATTGTATAATATCAAGTTTAATTTAGACTAAATTAAATTAAAACAAAACTAATGTAAAGGAGAAATTCGAATGAAAAATGTGAATATTTAATACAAGCTAAATTAAATTTATAAATCGAATTAATTTAAATTAAATTTACTTTTTTAATTTCAGGTATTTGATGTTGGCTGTGCATTGGGAGTATTATCTGAAAAATCCACCGCTGAAATATGTGGAAAACGTTCTTCACGTTCTTCCACCTGTTAATTTCATTCATATACTTTCCTGTCATAATTTATTATCAATTTATTGAGATGATATGGAAATTTTACAAAAAAAAAAAATATTTTACTTTTAGTAACCCAACTTTTTCTTCTGATTTAAGAGTTATGCTTGATAAAATTCAGATGAATCGTAATATTTTAAT
>NW_018108519.1:54553-60257 GCF_000183805.2 Loa loa
AGTATTATCTGAAAAATCCACCGCTGAAATATGTGGAAAACGTTACTTCACGTTCTTCCACCTGTTAATTTCATCCATATACTTTCCTGTCATAATTTATTATCAATTTAATTGAGCATGATATGGAAAATTTTTACTAAAAAAAAAAAAAAAAAATAAAATTTTTACTTTTTGTAACCCAACTTTTTCTTCTGATTCAAGAGTTATGCTTGATAAAATTACAGATGAATCGTAATATTTAATTTATTATTATTATCATTATTATTATTATTATTATTATTATTATATTATTATTATTATTATTATCATTATTATTATTATTATATTATTATTATTATTATTATCACTATTATTATTATTATTGTTATTATTACTATTACTATTATTATCATTATTATGACGATAATTATTATTATCACTAAAATTATTATTATCATTACCACTATTACTATAATTTACTTTTATCGATATTATTATTATTATCATTATCATCATCATTATCGTCATCCTTATTAATTATTATTATTATTATCTTTGTCGCTATCATTATTAACCAATATTATTATCATTATTTATTATTATTATTATTATTGTTATTATTAATATTATTGTTATTATTATTATTATTATTATTATTATTATTATTGCTATTATTATTATTATTATTAATTATTAATTATTAATTATTACTATTATTATTATTGCTATTATTGAGGAGGATTAAGTCATTGTATTACATTTATTGAAAATTAGTAAAATGATGTATATTTAATGAGTTGCATAACATCGCAGTTTTTGGTTCAATGAAAAAGGAAAAAAAATAAAAAATAAACAAATAAAACTGAAATATTGAATTTATCAAACAGTAAATATATGCAAAATTCGAAATTCAAAATTTTTTTTTTGCGAAATTAATTTTTCCCTTCACCGATAGGTACTGTAACAATTGTGCAATATTGAAATTCCACTTTTTTTTATTTTTAATCTTAAAATAATATATAGAAATGGAATAACCAAAGAATTGAAGTGTAATGGAATGATCACGGAATTGAAATATTTTTACTTTTTTTTAAATTAATCGATAAATAAATATCGCTCAATTATTTCGTCATTAATTTTCTTCATTTTGTCACAGTGGTCTAGCTAATTTGGTGGTATAGAATAAAAGATTTTGTTCACTTAAAAAAAAAACTTTTTATTGTAAAAATTTCAATTCTAAAATAGTACAAAGTGATTTAAAAAAATTTTTCATACATTTTAGTTGTCTTTTTTTCTTTTTTTTGTTTCGTTCCTTTTTTGATTGATTTTTCCCTTCCTCTTCCGTTTCTTTTTACTTCCTTTTCTTTTTTGTTTCTAAAAAAAATAACCAAAAATTTCTTGCTACATTTTTTAAAATATTTCTGCTGAAAGGGAAGAGCAAAAATTTAAATTAATATTGAAATTATAATTTGAAATATTTAATAATATCGATAATTTATCCGATGAATATATGCATCATTTTATTAGTTTTATTAATTCTTACTCACACTTTTCACTAATGATTCGACTAATGCAACTTTTGTAAAGTTGTAATTGGAACTGTATTTGTCATACGATTTTACTGTATTATTGACTAGTGAGAAAAAAAAATTTTTTTTGATTTGAAAAATTTTATTGTTGGATAGAAATTGGATAATTTTCAAAATTCAAACTGTAAAATTATCGTGACCTTATGACCTTTGTCATTAGAGTAGAAAATAATGTCAGGTGTAAACTTTTGAGATTTCAAACTCTAATTCACAAAATATTTAATTGCTAATAGGAAAATATTAAATTCTTTTTTTCAAATTTACGATTCAAAATATTGACAATATGCAAAATTTCGCAATATTTTTAATAGTATGCTAACCTATAAATAATTGGAAATTAATAATATAAAAATAAACTTATCAATTTCATCTTAACAAAATTTTTGAAAATATTTATGTATTTAATTACAGATCATGTTATTTATGACAGGGTGACCACATGACCTCACTAGCATCCTGACAACTATCCTAAAAGAAAGACAACTCTAACTGCAAATCTGGGCAGATGAAGTACGTTTAGCCCTATAAAATCATCATCCTAGCTAGCTAGCTAGCTAGCTATAAAATCCATTTCAGATGAGAATATAATCTAAACAAAACTTGCGTCTTGAGGACTTCACTGTCACCATCCTAGCTACCTAGCTAGCTAACTCTTAGCACATTAATGTTAAAAGTAAAGGATGGCGACAGTTCCGCGTGTGCTAAAAAGTAAAAGCCATTGTACAGTTTTGAAAGTTGCATCACATTTGTGACGTTTGCACTACCTATGCTTATAAATAAAGTTTTTCTCAAATCTTCATATGCAAAGTTCAGCTTTGATACTATTTATAATTTCGGCTTATTAATAAATTTACCATATTTACGAAATATTTAATGTATTAGGCAAAAAATTTGCAAATATTTTATTTCAAATTCAAATTCTTCACTAATATATGCAGTTAAAAACGATTCATCACAAATATATTTTTTTTAAAAAAAAGCAACTATTCTACAATAAGAAAATTTTCCTTTCACAAAATATATTTAAATTCAAAAATTAAGTAATTAAAAAATGATAAAATAACAAATAAAAAAAATTGCACTATATTAGCGTAATTACAATACTGTATTTATATTTATCCAACAATTATACAATAGAAATAACAAATGAGGTCGAAAAAAAATGAATTGAAAATGCTCAAAAAATTGTAAAAACAAAAGTTTAAAATAAAAAGAATTGAATTAAAATAAATTTAATTATTCCAAATATATTTTTAATGAAATTTATTTAAAAAAATAATTTATCTCATAATTCGAAAGAAAAGATAACAACAATACGATGATATTTATGGTACAAAAAAAAAATTTTGCAACAAAAGAAACAAAAAAAAGAAAATGATTCAGTTAAGTTTTGAATTTTTAAATTTTTTTAAATTCCAAATTAATAAAAGCTATATTGAATGTATAAAAATAAAAAATGACAACAAACAAATTATTTAATAAACCGTGGAAAAATTTGATTTTGAAAATTATCCGATATTTTTGTTACAACTGGTGATGATGGTGATCGGATTGAATCATCGTGGATAATCGTTTTTCCGGTTGGCAAAAAATCATCATCGTTATTATTATTATTATCATTGTTATTGTTATTAGTAGCATTGTAATAGGTATTGCAATGATTAGCAGCATTATTTTCGAGAATTGGTGATAGCTGAAATTTAAAAAGAAAATAAGAACAAATTTGATAAAATTAGAAATGAATTTTAATTGAATTCATAATTACAAGTACATAATGTTTAGTTTATAAATATAGCAATATAAGATAGCATATTCAATGAATTTTTTCAATATTTAATAAAAATTAATTGCATTCAATTCGAATTAATAATAGAAATTAATTACATTCAATTCAAATAAATAATTTTTTTTTTGTGCGAATTATTTCAATCTTTAATTTCTTTCCTATTTTTTCTTTTTTTTTTGTAATTTCTTCAATATGGAAAAATAGATTTTCCTAAAACTGCAAATTTATCTAAACTTATAAAATATGTATCGAAGTAATTTTTATAATTTTTAAATTTAAATCAAAATAATATTTCAGTTTTCTTTATTACTTTAATAATTATTTTGAAAATTCCAAAATTTCAAATTTACCATATTATTTTAAATAAGATTCTAAAATATGAAGGCATACATTAATTTTTTTCATTGATTTCGTGGTTTGATTGTTTATCATAAATATTATCAACTAATAATTTACCATAAATATTATCATTTATCACTTTTTTTTTTTAAAGACTTCCTATCATATACTATCAAATTTAAAAGAAAAAAAAATTTTTTTACTTACAACTTTAGCATGACGAACATATCGCATTGTTTCTACTGAACAATGTTGTACACATACTTCTTGTAGTACCATTTCAAAATTTCGTCTTGATTGATGCATTATAAGCACTGCAAAATTAAATAATTTAAATAAAATTTCAAAAAAAAATTTTTTTTGTAATTTGTAATTTTATTTAAATTCAACAAATAATTTTGGAAAATGTTTAAGATAATAATAAATTTTACAACAATTATTGTACAATTATAATTCAATACGATTAAAATTAATCTGAAATTTATTAAATTAGCAACAAATAAATGATCATTCGAAATTTTGCAATAATATATTTTAGAAAGTATTGGCAAAGGCTTTATTTATTATTATTATTAATCGGTTTGAATGAAATTACTTAATGGCTTGATAATTGGTGACTTTTTTTTTCTCCTGAAATTTCATTCATGGTTCCTAAATTTAAAATATTGGATCTCGAAATTTCTCCGCATCTCCGATTTTTTTTCTTTTCATTGAAATAGAATGATTAATAAGTTTTTGTTGTTTGCGCAAAAATATTTTAAAAATATGCAAAAAACTTGCAAAAAAAAATTTTTTGATATAAACAATCCGACAAATTGAATTAATCAATTTCAAACTGCTAGTTACTAAGTGTTTGCATGCTTCTGCATCAAATTTTGTAAATTATTTTTAAAATAAAATTTGAAAAAAAAGGAAAAGTAAAATGGGAAGAGAGGAAAGGATTTGAAAATTAAACAAGAAATGATAAATTGCTAGTTGCTAAGTATTCGCAAGCTTCCGCATCAAATTTTATAAATTCCTTTTGAAATGAAATTTGAAAAAAAAGAGGAAGAACAAAATAGAAAGATAGGAAAGGATTTGAAAATTAAACGAGAAATGATATATCAATTAATTGATAAAAGTGAGTGACAAAAATGTTGTGCCGTATCATTCATTTCAATATAATGCTAAATTATAATTTCAAATTATTCGTTAATCTATTCTGGATTTTTAATTCTTTAATTAATTAAAATATCTTAATTTCTGCTAAAATAACTTGTTGATGTTTAAGAGAAAAAAACATTTTTTATTTTGGATCAATTTAATTTTTATTTTTGTAATGAAATTAAAAATATTGATGATGTTATCTTGTTCTAAGCAAATTAAACTATTATTCTTTGTACTTTTTCCTATACTACCAAGCATTTCTAAATGGTTAAATTAACAGTAATGCAAAAATTAAACTAACAATCAACGAAATGCATTCATTTCCTGTAATTATTATCATTTTCCACCTAACAGTATTTGAAATTAATAATGCATGCAACAAATTATTTTACATCCACCAATGATTTCAAATGTTATTAGCCAAAAAATTGATTTTAAATTTGAAAAAGTTCTTAAATTCCAATTTTTATATTTTTGTCATTATTTGATTTGATATAGAATCTACATTAAATATTAGATATTTAGATTAATTTTTCCTTTTTTTTTTGTAGACAAAAAGAATATTTTCCACGACAAATTTCAAAAAATATTAGGTATTTAGACAAAATTCTTCATTTATTAAATTTCAAAGCTTACATCGACTTGTATTTGATTAAATAAAAATGATACAATTAATGGAAATGTTAAAATACTAATACATTTAGTTAACATATTAAAATACCAATACATTAAAATATCGGTATTAAAATATCAACACATTGAAATATCGATATTAAAATACCAATACACTAAAATATCGATATTAAAATACCAATACATTAAAATATCGATATTAAAATACCAATACATTAAAATATCGATACTA
>NW_018108519.1:60524-62809 GCF_000183805.2 Loa loa
AATTTCAAAATTTTCAAACAGTACAATTGATCAAATGTTTTAAAGAAAATAAATTAAAAATTTAAATTGTCCTCTTTCCTTTTTATAATCTGCATGAAATTTTACAATGAAAATCAAAAGTTTAACTTTTTAAACTTGTATTTTTTAAAAAAAACTTTCAAACCCAAATTTTTAAATTAAAAAAGAGGAAAATTATTATCATAACTTATAAAAAAGAAGGAAAAAAGAAATATTTCAATGCAGGATTTTCATCAAATGTTAACAATTTAAATAAGACATACCATATCTTTCACCATTTGAAGTTGCAATATTTCGAAGACACCTACGACACCAATTAAAACAACCATGACATTGGTCCATGAATAAGTATAATACCGTATCAGGTACAATTGTATGGTCAAATTTTTAATTAAACAAATACTAATTTATTTTAACATTATAATAAATTCTACATTGATTTCAAAAAAAAGAAAAAATTATACTAAAACTATGTTATCGATCAAATAAAATAGTATTTAAAAAAAAAATTACAATGTAATTAGGAAATTATAAAAATTTTTAAAATTTTAAATTTTAATCTATAGCAAATATTTGTTAAAAAACAGGGAGAAAAAAGAAAAAATGAAAAATAGAAAATATAGAAGTGACAATATGAGTGAAAAAAAAAATTGGTGACACTATGAAATCAATGAAATTAATGTTTAAATTGTAAAATTCGAAATGCCAAAAATAATGTTGGTATGATAGACGAAATGATTTTAGCTGTTTCCGGTCAAAAAAAAAAAAAGGATGAGATGTCACGAAGGGGCTATTGCCAAATTTAGAAATATTCTGAAAGGAATATCGAATCGAATTTATGATATCATTTTCGTTTTCAAATAAATGAGAACATTGTCATTATACAATGTTAATTTATGAGGTATTTATTGCCCAATTGATGCTTCCAATGTATTTCCGGATCCTGAAATAATCTAGTCTCCAAAGAAGAGAGAGAGAGAAGAGAGAGAGAGAGAGAGAGAGAAAGGGAGAGCAGATATTAATTTCTGGAAACAAATTTTCAACTTGATAGATGATGCTAATATTATTGTATTGAATGATGAAAGTTGAGATGAAATGACTTGGCTTTTTATGAGATCATATGCCGGAATGATATATGAATGAGATGAGAAAAAAAAAGACAACGATATGAAAGCATTTGTGGTAGCATCGATAAAATAAAAAAACAGCAAACGGATTCGCACATGTAACTTCGCATAAATTCGGAAAATCACAATAAAGAAATGTGAAGAAACGTAAAGGAACGTAAAGAAACGTAACGAAGCGTGAAAAAACGTAAAGGGACGCTAAGAAACGCGATGAAACGTAAGGAAATGTAAGGAAGCGTAAAGAAATGTAAGGAAACATAAAGAAGTGTAAAGAAACGTAATGAAGCGTAAAGAAATGTAAGGAAGTGTGGAGAAACGTAAAAAAGCGTAAAGAATTAGAAATAAAGAAAAACATAAATTGAAACGTTACAACATTTAGAATATCCATAATACATTCAACGTTTTACCAGTTTTTTTTTTTCGAATATAAAATTGAAATTTGAATTTTCTTTTTTTTGCATCAAAAATACTATGATCGATATAATTGAAAAGAATGCTTTAATAAAAACTAAAAAATGATTAAAGAACGATTGAAATTAGTGTAAAGTAGTTATTGCAACAAATAATATAATACTCAAAATTGTTCAATTTTGAAAAACTTACAATATTAGAAATTTTAAATGAATAAATAAAATAAACTTCGATGAGGAAATGATACGAATTGAATAACTTAAACGAATTGAATTTTTTTGGGAACCAAAAAAAAAACTTTTTTAGGAAAAAAAATATTTGACGAGAGAAAGTAAAGTGAAATGTATGCTTTTCATCTAAAATTTAATCAATGAGAATTATTTTATTCCAATTTTGATTGAATTTATGAATCATAAAATGAATAAATTGTTAATTTTTAGAATGTTACACCTTCTCAATGTAATGATTATTAATGATAATTTAATAATTGAAAGTATGAATTTCCATTAAAGGACAAAAATTTGTCATCCAATATTGCATTCGATTGCTCATTTTTTTTTCTTTTTTTCATATCTTTTCATAAATGAAAAATAAAAGAAATGAATAATTAAGCTAATCTTTAAAAATAAGATTTGAAACTTTTCTCTTTCATTTTTTCTTTCTTCCTCTCTCTCTCTCTCTCTCTCTCACTGTTCGTTTTTTACTTTTTTTTAAAATTTTAAATTAACT
>NW_018108519.1:63499-73615 GCF_000183805.2 Loa loa
CTCTCTCTCTCTCTCTCTACTGCGTTTCTTTTTTTAAATTTTAAATAACTTACTTTGATCTTTGTATCGTTTAAAATCTGGCTTCCATTTACATTGTTGATTTAGTCCTATTCCATCGTTATCATTAATGTCCTTTATGGTATCAATATCAAACAGATCTGGTTCATCCAATGTTGAAAATGTTGATGATAATGTGGTTGATAATAATTTGAAATTGGTAGGTTTTGAAAAACAACCACATAAGAAACATTTTATTATATTATACTTGAACCAAGCGTAAAAGTTAGTGATACGTGATAATGATTGTTCAAATGAATTATGCTGCCATTTATGATAATTATATTCCATCATTAGGCCTATAATTTTTGATTATTTTTTAATAAAAAATAATTTTTAACTTTTTTTTCTTTCCTATCAAAAGTGCAACTTTTTCTAACAAAATGACATAAGGAATAAAATTTGATTTAGCACAATTTTCCAAATTTTTTAAATTGAATTTGGAAGTTGTCTTCAATTTTACTTCCTTACTCTCTTCCTTTTAGATGGCTTTTCTCAATTTAATTTAACTTCGTATTTAAAAAGAGGAAAAAAAAAAAACAAATCCTTTAAGAAATCACACGCTTTTTGTCACACGATTTAAAACATTCAAGAAGAACATCTGAAATTAATTTAGATTTGTTAAAGGTCATAAGGTCGCATATATCATTTTAATAGGTCCTATTTTTTGGAATGGTAAGGATAAACATTCGATCAGAAACAAAGATGAAAATTAAAAATGCATTGGACCATAAGTAATTAGTTGACATTGGAAAAAAGGAAAAGTGAATTTAATTATGGATTTAATTTCACACAAAAAAAGACAACAAAATATTTAAAAATATATATTATCACTATATTTGCGAAGCAAAATTGAAGTTTAAAATCCGAATAAGACAGAATGAAAAAAAAAGAATGCTTGATGACAAAAGCTAAATTACTGATGAAATAATTAAATAATTAATTAAGATTCTTGAGAATGGATTATTGATTATCCATACGAATAAGCTTATTTTTGCGATTATTGAAGAAATTATTGAATTGAATTCAACAAAATTTATCTTATCAACTAGAAACAAATGCTATATCACTTGTTATGGAAATTATCAGCTCATTATGACATTTTCCGTTAATCTTGTATTTACATGTGAATGCTTCCGGAATGAATGCTTCCAGAATCGGATTTAAATTCCTGGAGGAAGCAATACCAAGTGGATGGTTATCATTAAACTATTTCATTTATCCTTTTAATTAAATCCACTGTTAGTAGGATGAAGAAATAACCAAAATTGAAAAATTTAAATTTGAGTTTGAGTTCAAATTGTTTTTTGCAATTCGTAAATTCTCGTGAAGAAATTTACTTTTAATTGAAAATTCGATTTAATTTTTGCAATTTGAAAAAAAAATGACAAATCGACGAAAAATAACAAAGTATTGATTTAAAAAAAGGAAAGAAAACTTCATGTGTTTGTGAAATTTTATCGCATAGGCAGATATATTTCCACTTTTTTTTTTCTTTTGCAGCTTTGATTGACATCTTGCAACACATTAAACTTTTTGGTGACATATTTTAGTCCTAGAAAAAAAAAGAAGAAACATTAGTAAAAAAAATTTCCGCTTTCATGTTTGATAAAATATACATTAAATGAATGCATTTCATAATTCATGCGCGTATTTTTAAAATTTATATTTGCTAACATTTATGAAAAATTCTCATGTCACACATCTTAACATCATTTTGAAATTTTTCCGTATAGTACCACATGCATCTAGAATCACTCAATCACGTTTTCACGTACTACATACACTTAGAATCACTCAATCACGTTTTCACGTACTATATACACTTGGAAACACTCAATCACGTTTTCACGTACTACATACACTTAGAATTACTCAATCAGGTTTTCACGTTTCATTCTTTAAGTACTAAATTTAGAATCTATTTGCATTTATTCTACCCAAACATATCACTCATAGCTAATGCTTAACAAACATTGTTATGAAAAATTAATTGCAAAAATGGGTTTAGAATGATAATTGATTAATGAATCATCGTATGGTATATTAGAAATAAAAGCGAAATTAAATTCCGAAATTAAATTCGTTATGATCGATTAATTTGGATTTTTTTTTCTTTTTTTTTTAGATCGGTTTCCATTTCTTTTATTCTTTTTCATTTTGAAATAATAATTGTATATTGTGAAAATTCGAAAAGAATTCCAGAAATGAAATGCTTTCATTTTAACATAAATAAGTATTTGACAAAATAAAAAAATGACAAATTTCAAATATTATGTTGAAATAACTGAGATTAGAGAAAAAAAAAAACAAAAAGACCGAAATTATGAGGAGGGAATGAGAGACGCTTTCATTTTTCATTCAAATTTAAAAGATTGACAAAAAAAAAGTGAAAAGTAGATATTCTCAAGAGGGAATTAATTTTTTTTTTTTTTTTTTGTTATAAACCAAAATTATTGCATCAAATATAAATCCTTGAATATATGACTTTTCCTTCTTTTTTTTTTTTTACAAGATTAAAAAGAAAAAAACGAATATTTTTTTACAATTTGCAGCAATAAATAATCGCTCAAATCAATCAATTCTAAATGAATAATTCATAAATTAATTGATCTTTAATCTTATCTAATATTAAAAATTAGTTGCCAATAAAATTTTTTAAAAGATATATTGGCTCATTTTTAAAAAGGTTAACTATAGCAAGAAAAAAAACTTAAGAAAAAGTTGTATATTTGAAAGTTTATGTTTGATGGAATAATTTTTGATTTGCTGAAAAATTATTTTCGCTTGAGAATATGTTATTTTTCATTTTATTTCTTCTTTTCATGTCTATTTTTCAGTTTTTTTCCGTTTTTTAAATTTCAATAATTAATTAGACTTTCACAGCCTGTCGCATATTTATTTTATTATTTTAACTCTTCCTTTTTTTTTCCCTGATCCCAATTTTTCCATCAGAATATTCGAAGTTTGCCATTTTATGTGCAAAATATTTGCTTATGTTATGTTACAATGAATAAAAAAAAATGAAAGGATTAATTTCCGCAATTCGTTTTGAAGTCTAAAACAACGACATGATTACCGGAAAACGCAACAATAAGCTGATCATTTCCGGATAGTGAGGATGATCTTTGATGATTTAGCGATTGCTTCTAGTTGTATTTACGATAAAATAAGCTTTATTAAATTTTATGCGACAATTTCTTCAATGTCCACAAAAAGAAATTCATTCTTAACAGATAACTTTCAGTTGATGAGTTATCGATTAATTAAACAATTAATAACTCTCAGTTAATCAATCGATGATTCATCTCTAACTGTCACGTATTTTTTCGAATACTAAATTTAAACTTTGTATTTCAAATGAGATGATAATAATATGCATTTTAACAGCACTATATGTCTTTCTTACTATATAATTAATTGTAACGAAATATCAAACATCATTCATTGTATAAGACAATAGCATTAGTTTCATTAATTAAGCTATATGATATGGCTCTAAGAATTAATGAAAATCTTTCTTCTCTAGCGAGCAAATAGTCTTAAGTATCCGAAAACATAATACTACCAGAAATTAGGAAAGAAAATTGTCAACATCCAGAAACGAACCTGATATACCATCTAGGGATCCTGGAGAATTGCACAATGTCCCATTCAAATGGATAAATTTATGATTTACACTTGTTGTGTCGCTGTGTGACGAGGTTTGTTTCAGCATTGTTATCTTGATTTCCTGTTCATTTTCCGTATGCCGTACGGAATTGTGCGATTACTTTTGGGCTTTCTATTTTTTCCGGATGCTTTGTTATTTGTGAAGGGATTTTCCGGTGTTTGTGTTGCACCAATTATTCGTTGAGCTATTTCTCAATTTGTCTTGTTTTTCAATTTTATTTGCAGAAAATGTATATTTTATATTTTTTCTTTGTTATGAAGCTAAATTTATACTTGAAAATTTTTTTGTGATTTGTATTTAAATGTTTCATATTGTTGATCAATTTTATCAAATTATTAAAGCCATCTGAGTAGATTTTATTCCAATCTGTGTATTTTTTGCAATAAATTTGAATATAAATGTTTCAAACATCCATCAGACTTCGTTATTCGGTTATAACCGGTTTGACACTTTTAAATATGGTAATTTTAGCCAAAATGTATTCCAGATAAATGTAACGTTTTGTTTTTTCAGGGGGAAAAGGAAGCAGAAAGAGGAAGAAAGAAAAAATATTGGATCAGATAATTTAGTAGATTATTTACAATAGCAGAGAAGTAAATTTAGCATTATTTGGACTTAGGCAGTAGTCACTGTGGCATGGAAGACTACAAATATTTATTCAAAGTGGTGCTTGTTGGTAATGCTGGCGTTGGTAAAACATGCCTCGTGCGTAAATTCACGCAGGTTCCATTTTTGTTTTCTTTGTTTTTGTTGTATTTTTACAATGTGCTTAATGAGAAAAAACTAAATTGTTTGTGACCTCCCGAAGTTTCAAAATCCTGGAATGCTGAATTGTAAATAGCTAGTGATATGGTTGACTAGTTGCATACCACGTTTATTCATACTATATTAACGCGTTAACATATTCTGCATGCTACTACTTCAAACTGTTTATTCCCGGAAACCACTTTATTATGAGGAATTATAAAGTTGTGAGGTTTGTATGGAAAGTGGAATAAAGAAACAATGAAAAGCCCGGGTATTAACTTTGAAATTTCATCTTTGGCATTTACACGTTAACATATTCAGTATGCTATTACATTCTGCATATTAAGCATATCCAATTATTTATTTCATTTATTTATTGTAGGGTATTTTTCCACCTGGACAAAGCGCTACAATCGGTGTTGATTTTATGATCAAAACTGTTAAAGTTAATGATGACAAAATAAAGGTGTGTTTGTTTGACTTCTTTTAAATATTTCATCAGTTTCTGAATCTGTAATCCTTCATTTTGGCAAGAATCGATTTTTCTTGTTGTATAAAGTGTTGACAAATGGCCGACGGCTTCTTGGGCTCTTTTATATAGGATTTCTGTTCTAATACGTAGTAATATTTCTAAAAGATTTGAAATAATATATCAATTTTGTTACAGCTCCAAATTTGGGATACAGCTGGACAAGAACGTTTCCGGTCAATTACTCAAAGTTATTATCGGTCTGCACATGCCATAGTGCTGGTTTATGATGTTGCGTGCCAGCCAAGTTTCGACTGCCTACCCGAATGGTTAGGTGAAATCGAACAATATGCCAATCGGCGGGTGTTAAAAATACTAGTAGGTCAGTAATAACTAGTACTAAATTGATTGGCTTTATCGAAATCTAAAGCAGGTGCAGATGTTTTGTATATCATCTACTTGCATTACTTTGTTGGTTTTTATTAGTTAAATTTGAAATTTAACAATTTTGCATGCTGAATATACCGTTAATGAATGCAAAAGCTTCTTGCTTGTTTATGCTTTCAGTACCTTCAGGGAACAAAATTGACAAAGAAGATGAACGTGAGGTACCAGAACGGATTGGAAAGAATTTTGCAGATGCTAATGCTTTTGATTATTTCCTTGAGACTTCAGCACTCGATGCAACCAACGTTGATACATTATTTCATGAAGTAGCTACTCGATTAACCAATGACATGAAGAAAAATGATGGAAGGTAAAGACTGAAGTATTTAGAGATTCCTTTAAGTAAATTATTACTCTCAGCTCTATTAATTTAAAAGTTCATTTTGGCAGGTAGACCTTCTCCTGTTTTTTGCAGTTTTTGATATACTTAGCTAGCAAATAATATCAAATTGTTGACGGCCGCATCGAACATCAATATTCGATTCTGTTTAACAGGAAAAGGATAAAAGGGCGTTAAGGTTGATTAGGTTGTGAAAATTTGTGAAATTCGCGGAATCGCTAGATTGTTTCAGTGTATAGTGTGCCATCCAGTTGATGATTGAAAAAGATGCCGCTATATTATTACATTTAATTTACGATCTAGAATGATGTCAGCGATTGGGGGAAATGAATTGTTGGCCAAAATTCCTTTTTCACACTTATAATTCAGTTCAATGCGCACAAAAGTTTGTTGAGTGGAATTATCATAGCTTTGGACCATAAAATTGCTTACTTCATTTGCTGCCACTAATTTTCATTCCATTGGCATATCTCAGACAATCGACTTTAAATTTCGTGTTCCAGGTATTTGGATTTGAAAAATGGCAAAAGTCCTGGATCGATAAGTTTGCTGAGCCGAGTTACGATGCAAGCGAATTCTTGCTGTTCAAGAAATTGATAATTATGACGAGTGGATTTTTCCAATTAGACGTATACTAGGTGGTCTGTGGGTACCCCCGACTTGTAATTTACTTATTTATTCTCTTGTCATTTGAAACAACCATTTCGGCAGTGTGAATTTCTATGAATTTCAAACTTCCGTAAAAGGCAGAATGAAGGAATAGAAAACAGAAAAGATGTAATAAAAAAGACCAATCGATCTTAGCGATACTATGGTACTAAACGTGCAGATTACCTTGAAGATTAAATCACTGTCATCGTTGCTAGATTGTTAATAGAAATAACAATTAAATAAGTAGCATTGTAAGATACGGTCTAAATGCTGTTTCCTTAGATCAAATTTTTTATGGTTGTTAATGTCTTTATTGCAAGACAGCTGTATATAACCGATTTCAAATAAGCTGCTTTTGGAACCGGTTTGATTTATAGCATTATAGATTCGAACAATTTTTTGTAAGCGCACCATCACATTATATGAAGGAAAAATCATGAAAAAAAATTGCTATTTTCTTGGAGTACTTTTTCTTGTGTAAAAGATTTTTATGCGGATTCGAAAGGTTTGCTAGGAAATTTTAAAATTCGGGCTTAAAAATGTCACAGATGGGGTAACAAACAGGGCGCAATAATAATAATATTAATAGTGCTACTTTCATCCTCATTCGTATCTTTACTGTTCTCTCCCTGTCTCTGAAATCTTTACTTTTTTTGTTTAAAAATTACCTCACTAACTTTCAAGATTATGATATTAGGATCAGAGCAGGCAAATTTTTAAAAAATCCGATCCTGCGAAAAATACGCAATGTTAACGCGCCATATAGATATTTATTTTGTTATGTGCTCAAGGGAGATTCTAAATACATAATTCTAAATATAACTTTTGGTTGGAATTACAATCAGAATTAAACGCTGACCGTGGTGCTTTATATTATTACATTTCTTTGTATATAACGAGTAAATTTGGACTCATCAACGTATGTAAATCGATAATAATTTTACGTTAAATATTCACTTACAAATGAATTGTAAATTATATCTATCTGCATTTGAATATTATACAACAATGCTTTCTGCTTTTCCCATTTTCCTCTCTGGCTACGTGTTTTCTAATTTTGTGATCCCTTAAATATTTCCGAATTTCTAGTCTTATTTATTTGAGTGCGCGTTTGGTAAGGTATTCTTTTTCCTCATATGTGTATATTTATCTATCACTTTCAGCTCTTATTGTTTCATTTTGTATTTTCTTGGCCGATGGATTATTGCATACGAAATTGAGGAAATGAAAATGGTATTATTTTGCGTATTTTTTTTTTAATTTAAGTCGTTACCAAATTTTTTCGATTTAAAAATATACTTTTCAAAAGACATTATGACACTGGTCTTATAGTTCAAATGAATTAGCAAAAATGTCCGAATTTAACTTTTTTTGACCTCGAAACCACTGTTATATAGTCAAAAATTTTCGAACCTTTTGTTACTTACTTGAATTTCAAGTTATTTAAAGTTTCAACTGTCGACGAATAACTTGATGATGATGATAACTGATAAATTGTAGTTTTTTGTTGGCTTAGCCTCGTGATTTTCATATTGCTGTTAATGTCGTTTTTTTTTCTCATGCTGTATACTAGACAGTAATTCCTCGCCACTTTACCAACTTTTCATTTTCCTAGAAGTAATTGTTTCATGTTCAGTTGGCTTCCTATTTGTTTGCTTTCTAAACCAATATCACTTATGTATCATTTATGAAATGGCTTCACAGTTCTATTTATTTTGGTTTTGATACAGTATGACTTAAGCCTTAGAATGTATTGAACAAAAAAAAAGAAAAAGAAAGAATCATAGAGCAATGCACTCAAATAATTGACAGACCTACCCAAAACTTGAATGAATTTTTTTTCAAACATGTAAAAATAATTTATTGATTGGACAACTGAGTGGGATATTTTTCGTTGTTCTGACTATTTATTTTTGCATTTGGATGATGCTTACATTGTACTAGTGTAATATCTAAATAGTTAGCAACAGTTTATTAAATATTGCATAATATTGCTATCATTACTCTTTCTTTTTGTGTAAATTATGTTTTATTTTTTTTTTTGTTGAAGAAATTGTTTCGTAGATTGAGCAACTTTTCATCATATTTTTAATATTTGGATTGAATGGTACGATTATCCAAATGAAATAACACATTTGGATTAGTATTATTCATTTATAATATGGCATATATTTTTTGCTGGAAGAAATTTCAAATAACAATTTGGAAAAAGCAAATGACATTTAGAATTACTCCTTGAAATTTAACAAATTTTCAGCTTACATCATTCTTACAGTTTACATCATTTGATGGATTTATGCATCAATATAACTTACAGTAATGTGATATGGATACAGGATCAGTTAAAGGGGATTATCACTGAATTGAGAATTCCCAATTCATTCCTTTATGTGGTGCCAAGACTTTTACTGTAAGTATTTATTGCAACAATTATGGAGAACAACAGAATCATTTGCATCTGTCCGGCATCATATGATCGCAACTTTTAACTTCGTCATTAAAAAAGGTAGTAGGTGGACAATGCATCACATGCAAATAGTTATTTGAGCATTGAATGAACAGATGGCAATCACTGGGATGCGGGAATAGACCGTTAGGCTCGGGACATCCATCTGAAATAATTTTCAATAACAAAACAAAGTATTCATTGCTTCAAGAAAGGATCATAAGTTATTTGGGAAATGGAAAAGGGCAGATTATATGGAGCAAAAAAGATACAGATGTGTTAGAGATTCCAAATGGGATTCATTCATCTGCAACTTATGTCAACTATGCTTGTTAGATTCTACGAAGCATTGATTTTGGAGGAATAACAAAACTATTTTTATGACAAATGCATAAAAAAAAGGCTTTCCAATTTCATATTCTACGTGGAATGGAGAAGTAAATTCGGAGAATTGAGCTATATCCAAGATAAGAAATCCGCTTTTTTTATCCTTCAAATGACAAACCTGGCGTATCAGTTTCAGTATTGTCGTCTGTAGTTTCTGGCTCTGCCATCGTCGTATCAATTTCAGTATTGTCGTCTGTAGTTTCTGGCTCTGCCATCGTCGTATCAATTTCAGTATTGTCGTCTGTAGTTTCTGGCTCTGCCGTCGTCGCATCAATATCAGTATCGTCGTCTGTAGTTTCTGGTTCTGCCGTCGTCGTATCAAAGCTTTCTGTCGATGCTGTTGACTGTAAATGTTTGCTGAATTTTAAATTTCGAAGTGAGTGTAAAACGAAGTAAATTTGCACTTTAAATTAGTCAATCGTCAAAGAGAAATTATATGTCCTATCATTTAGTGTCAATTTTTCCGAAATAATCCTATTGAACTTATATCGACCGATTCATCAATCTATCGATTTACTTCCTTACTAATTTTATAACTTCATTCACAATATAATTCGAAATTTTGATGAATACAAACAGAAACTTCAGCTATATTTGATACCGAAATTCATCTCTGAAATATTTCCTACCTCACTTTCAAGTTCATTATTGATTGCATTTAATAGCGGATATGGACCTTTACCACAACTTGTACCCTTGAAATCATCGAAATCAAGAGTCCATATGAAGGCACCACCGTAACCCTTCTCCTTGAGCCATTTCATCTGGAAAATTTGATTATGTAAGACAACAATTCTGTATTATTTTCTCTTTCAAATAAATCCAAAATCCAAATTTGAAATCTAAATTTAATGAAAACGAAATAATTATGCGGGCAATCTCTATGTTTTGTTTCATTT
>NW_018108520.1:0-3188 GCF_000183805.2 Loa loa
GAGAGAGAGGGGGGAAGAGAAGGAATGATGATACGGATTGCAATTAATCATTAGTTATCAGTAAGTAATTAAAAGGAAGACATTTAAGAAAATATAAAAAATAAAAAATAAAAATTATGACCGCAATTTCAAATTTTTTTTTCAAATATTCTTTTATTCTTTAAGAAAACGAAAAATTTTCGTGCAAATTTCATGAATTTCGATTTTATTCGTGCATTTTAAAATTTCAGATTTTGAGGTCAGTTTTTTTTTTTTCAAATGAATATTTTCATTTCGTCAAGCATTGATAAATTGAACAATTTGCTTACAATAGTTTAAAAAATTACCATAATTCAAAAATTTCAACCATTATTGTTTTGTTTTTCAAATGTTTGCCAATTCATTTGAAGTAAATTTTCCATTTTACTGATCTTACGAATATAATTTTTACGACAAATGAAGAAAACAGAAAAAAGGGTTGGAATAAATTCATTCATTTAATTTATAAATCAAACGATTTCAATTCAACCATGTATGAATAATGAATTAATTTCATTAAAATGATTACTTTTAATTTTTTTTGAATAGGATTCTTTTTTTTTGCAATTTCTTTTAATACTTTCCAAAAGAAATATTATATTTACATGACTAATTAATATTTAATTAATGTAAATGATAAATTCATTTGTTATTTTCATCATTAAAAAGGTTACATTTGTATACAAACAAAAAGAAATGAAAAAGTTTTGTAAAAATTGAGAAAAATGAATTTGTTAAGGTTATCATTAAGTAGAGATTACATTAATTAATTATCATTAAGTAAAAATCATACTAATATCCACTAATGATAAATGTGATAAATAATAAAAAACATGATAAATAATATCACACATTTAGTCGTTAATAGTGTCATTAATAGATATTAATATAATTTATACCAATAAGTAATATCTGCTAATGATAAGTGTGATAACAAGACAATTATAGCCTAGTATGAGAAGCGTAAAAATGGCCAAGTAAGATAGGCAAAGTTATATGATAGCTTGTTATAATTAACAGAAGCTTAAAATTATCGCATCGTATTTAGTAAGTATAATGTGAAATTTTGAGTGAAATCATCAGATGTAACTTAATAGAATTGGCCAGGATGTATAAAGAATTGGCCAGGATGTATAAAGGCTCGTTAAGAATGACCCAATATTAATCATTGGCCATGAATTAACTCTAAGATTTTACTCCATAATGTTATTGGTAGGCTTGAAAAAAAAAAAAAATTATAATTATTCATAAGCTGTAATTCTTAACATAATTGTTTTTGAAGGAAAAAAAAAGTGTACATTAATGATTGGAGATAACAGGAAATGATGAGATTGACGATATACAATATGATGAGAGAATGCTAAAATTGTTAGAGAATCATGCTCTATCATATTGTTAGTGATTGAGAGTGCGATAATGAAGAGAGAAAGAGATGTGCTAAGCATAAAATATATGCATCATCGTTTTAGGATGTAAATTTCAAATGTTCAAAACAAAGGTTAAAGGTTAGTGAGATAATGTTTCGAAGTATTGCTTGATGAAAGGCGTGGAAGTTAAAAATTTTCGAGTAATTTCATTAACATCAAATATGTAAATTTACAAAATATGAAATTTTGTAAAATTGTTGGAATTTGAAGAGTAAATTATAAAAATTCATAGAAATTATTAAAATAAAAAACGAATTTTTTTTTTTTGAATTTAGCAGATTCTCTTTGATCATTAGGATGTTTAACTTATTGTTGTAAAGATATGAAATATTGCATATTTCGTTTTGATTTCTCCTAATATATCAATGTAATTCTTTTTCTTAAAATTAATTTTCAAATAAATTAATTTGACAATCGAAACATTAATTGGAAGAAGGAAAATTTTTGTAGCTAAATGGCAATGTGTCCAATTTTTGACCTTACAAAATTAATGTAATTTTAAAAATAAAAATTCTGATAAACTTCGAATTGTAAAAGAAGAAAAAAAAGGAAAGAAGTAAAAGGATGAGACTTAATAAATGATACTATTATGATAATATTTATCATTATTTTCCAATTTTCGGAAGCAATAATACTTATATAGCTAATAGCCGAATAATCTATTTGTATGTCGAAATAGCTAATAGCCGAATAATCTATTTGTATGTCGAAATAGCTAATAGCCGAATAATCTATTTGTATGTCGAAATAGCTAATAGCCGAATAATCTATTCGTATGTTAAAACAGTTCAGAATATATGGCAAAATTATAAATAGTGATATACAGGGAAATAGGAACAGAAAAAAAAAAAAGTTCACAAAGATATTAATAAGGAAATGTATGTGATAAGAATAGCATTTGAACTGATAAATTAACATGATGTGTATTTTCTGTGGACAAATTCCCATGTTGGTGACAATATCGCATTACGACAATTTGTGACATGTTAAGATAGGAGACATTTTTAGACAAAATTTTTCTTAATCTAAATTTTTTGCATAGGATAACATAAGTTATAATAGAAGATATCTTGATGACACGTTTGAAGCATTCAGGATTGATCCAGCATTTTACATATCATTTATCATTATCACCTCCTAATCAATATCATGGTTTATTGTTTTTTGATCGTATTAAGCTTAAATGCTAAGTATTACGATCATATATCCATATATATATATATATATATATGTCGTAACAATTTATATTTCGTTCATTTTCCTCACAAAACACTCATTTAATAATAATTAAAACTTATACTTTTATAAAAAGTATTTGTTAAAAAAAAAACAAAATTTTAGTAATAATTTAAATAAGAAAATCATAAATAATTTTGTATTATTATAATTAATATTTAACAAAATAGTTAAAGCTAAATAATTTTGACATATAAATGAATTTAAAAAAAAAAAATTAGATTACAAAAATTACACATAATAACAATTAACATGATGGATATTTAAGTTAGAAATAAGGTTTTTGGGAAAATTCTCATCAACTATTTATCATTAGCCGAATGACAGCTTACAATACAAATGACAACTGTTTGCCGGCTTCTTGAAAAACGATCAAAATGTAATGAAATTCAGCTTTTTGCGCAACATTTCAAAAGAGACAAAATAGATTTCAAAGAAGGATAAGACAATTGACAATTACTGAATTGTTCTTTTTCCCTTCCCTTTTTCTTTTTTTTTTTTGTTTGG
>NW_018108520.1:3757-6196 GCF_000183805.2 Loa loa
AAATATTGATTGCTTTTTTTAGTTCGAAATTTCAACAAATAATTAATTTTATAATTTTTTTTTTTTGCCAATGATAACAAATTTTAAATATTAATTGATGTGTAATTTTCTTTTTTCTTTATGTTTTAATGGAAAATGAAAAATGACTTTTTTTTTTTTTTTACACTTTTACAGATAAAAAGATAGATATGCTAAGGAAAGATTATAATTTCATTTAACTAGCAGACAATTAATTAAAAATTTTTTAATTCATTAAAATTAAGCTAAGAAAAGATTACAATTTCATTTAACTAATAGACAATTAGTTAAAAATTTTTTAATTCATTGAAATTTAATTATATCTTAGATAACAATTATTGAATAAATGAATTATCGAATATGATAATATGAAAATTTTACGGTTGTTGAATTTATTCAAAATTATTTTAAATGTTCAATTGTTTTTATTTTATTAAAATTGTTTGAGAAATTAAAAAATTTCGGATTATGGTATTAATTTAGTGCTAATATAATTAAAAAAAAAAAAAAAAAATAGGAAATCGTAAAAATATGAAAATCGATTAATAAACAGTTTGCAGCAGACGTTCTCATGCAATAGACACATCTTTCAATTTACATTGTATTAAATGTATGGCTATCTTTTAGATTTTATTCATTCAAATATGCAAATAATAAATTAAAAAATTTCATATGAAATGCATTTAATTCAATTCGATTCATTTTGATCTATTTATTGCGGCAAAAATTGTGAGAAAATAATATGCATATATGCATGCATGCATGCATGCATATATGTATGGCATGCATGTATATATATATATATATATATATGACATGCATGTATGTATATATATATATATATATATATGCATGTATGTATACATGCAATAAGCACATCCTTCAGTTCTATATATATATGAATGTATGTATGGTATGTGTGCATGTGTGTGTATGTGTGTATGTGTATGTGAGCAGTAAATGAAGCATTAAAAAAAAAAAAGTCCTTGTAATTATCATGAAAATCAAATAGGTATGGTCTTTGTCAACTGATAGATAAGAAAAATGAACTTGTCCATTTATGGTAAGTAAAAGTGAGAGATTTCTTTTTTTTTTTTTTTTACAAAAACAGTGTGAAAATTTAAAAAAAAAAACTGAAAAAATATTTTAGGTAATTGTTAAGTTAAAGTTTTTGCTAAAAATTTATTTACATATTGCATTCATTACATTTCAAATTTTTTTTCTTTTCTTTTTTAGAATCAAAAATTTAATTGCAAATAATTTTCAATTCTTTTATGCAATTAAATGAAAAATAAATAATTTAATTAGTTTAAAGTTGTATTGTTCGTTTGATTCAAATTTCAAATGAATCATTGTTTCATTAATAAATGTTATGTTTAGCAAATGAAGCAAATGTTTTTTTAATCTAATTATTAGGTAGGATTTTTGGATTGGAAAATTGAATGTGTAAAATTTATGGTAACAAGGAGAAAAAAAGAATATGTAAGGTAAGAAGTAGTAGAAATGAACAAATAATTAAGTAAAAATTAAACAAACAAATAAGCTAATTATTATATGATAGCTTATAAAAGAAAAAAAAAAGGAAATATGCAAATTAATATTAATTAATATACAAACGATAGAGTAAATAAAATTTATGTTGATATAAAGATGTGAAAATTATACAACAAATATTGATATCATAGCTAATAATGCAATCATATCAATTCATATTTGAAACAATATAATAATCATCAACAGTAATAAGGTTACAGTAAATTTATTAACATTTAAAATTAATCGTAATGCTATCACAATAGCATCATTATTATTAATTATATCAAGATTATCAATCACTGTTAGTAATTGTGCTGCAGTTTTATCAGTAGATCAATGATGATAATAAGAAATGATAGTGATAATGTGATTGATAGATTGTGATAGAAAAAAGTACTATTTTATTCTTGCATGGATATTTAATGTTAAACAAAAAGTGAGAAAAAAAAAGTCTAGAAACGATAAAATATACAATAAACTTTGGAATAATATCGTATTATCATTATTTCGATTAATTTATTCCGATATATTCCTATTTTATATAATTAATATCCATTTATTCTACATTTGTTTTTTTTCTTCAATTATATTCAAATAACATCAACCTAATTAAGCATCATTATTAAAATTAGGAAATGTTTCATTAAAGTATCTGTATCGTTTAATTTTTTATTATTGCAGTTTTTCTTTTCAATTAATTTTAAGTTAATCTCTCATTTTCATTATTCCTTCAATTAAGTTTCATTCTTACGACAATTAATTTCCTTCATTAATTAATTATATCCTCCCTGACCTCTTTCTTTCTTTCCCTTTCCGTTTGTAGTCGTTTTAATGATTTTGCTTGCCTAAAATCATCTTTTTTTTTTTTTTTTGAAAAGATTATGT
>NW_018108520.1:6616-9560 GCF_000183805.2 Loa loa
TTTTTTATGAGTTCAATGCGAAATTTGTTGAGGAAAAAAAAAAGAAAACGAAATGTTATTCGTTTTGAAAAAATTTGGAACGCAACAATTGGCATTCAACAAAATGTGCGCATAAAAAGATGGAAAGAGAAAAAAAAGAAGGAAGGGAAGAAAATCGTAACTTCCGAATTATTCGTTCGTTATCAAGAAAATGTAATAAAATTTTATATGGGCAATTGAAATTGCATAACATTAGTTAGTTTCCCGAAATAACAAATTTAAAACATTTAAAATTACAGTATGAGAGATTATTGGATGAAGGAATAAGTGGAAAGTAGTAACCGGATTACGGTAACAATATCATTATTCCGGTTATTTACTTTATTTATTTTTTTTTTTTCATTTACATTTTCATTAGTTTTTTTTTTTTTTTTTTTTTTTTATTTCAATCAATTCATAATCTATGAAATTTTGTTCAAATTTTTCGATTGATATTAATTTGGGAAATTTTTCAAACATTCAAAATGATTCATTTCCGAGGTAGGAATGATCGAATAAATGTGTAATACGGTAATTATTAAAATTCGTAAAATATGAGTGAAAATGATAGCAGTAAAGGATAGTAAATGAATTACGGTTTATTATAAAATAACAAAAATATAAATTTTGTGATGATTCATAGATATTGATATCATATCAGTTTAGTTAGCATTGTCGTTGTAACGTTTGATATCATATCAATTTTAATTAGCATCATCTTTGCAATATTATGTGGATATGTGAAAAATATGAAAGATATGATTGATAATGATCAGTAGATATGTAGAAAAATGATAAATTTAATTGAAGAAGGTATCAAAGAGAAAGGAAAGAATTTTTAAAAAAAATATCAGAAAACGAAGATTTTTTCTTTCATAATTAAGAATAAATTTGCATAATGTCGCCAAAATCAATCAAATGTTCTCAATAAATGAATGGTAGGATAGATTTCAAATAGAATAAAATAGAATAGCTCGTTAATTAGCATTGATCATTTTAATGAATTGCATTGGCTTAATTATTGTGTTTAAAAAAAAAAAAAAAATCTTTTGAAATTGTTATAATAAAAACAAAATAAGTTTCCTTTCTTTTCCATCCTAATTATTTTCTTTCAGAATTTCTTTATTTCTTTATTCAAAGGAGATTTTTAAAAAAAAAAAAAAGTTAAATTTTTTAAAATATTAATATATTTCATTATCTCAAACAAACAAAATCATTATTGTTATGACAAATGAATTGATTGAAAAAATTACAAAATTTAATGAAAATGAAGAGAATAGGAAGATAAAGAAAAAATGAAAATAAGATAATATTAGAGATTGAAAATAAAATATTGCATACAGATGAATATATATGTATAAAGAAATGATAAGGATAAGATAAAAAAAAAAAGAAATTATATCACATTGATAAATAAGTTTTCCATAATTTTAATTTCTAATCATTAATATTATCATTTGCTTATCATTTTACTCTCATTAAACCACTTTTCTTTTTTTTACATAAATACATATCATTCAAATTATATTCATTTTATAAGCAATTATTTATCATATCATTTGAAAGTTTAGCATTGGAAAAGAAAAAAGAAAGTGGATGAACAAAGTAAGCATATATAATAAGCATCAATTAATTAAAATATTTTTGATTACACTAATTTAAAAAAAAAAAGGAAAGAAAAAAGAAGGAATTTTTTCAATTATTTACTTTTTTAATATTATTATTGAATATCTATTTCGTATATATATTATATTTTTCAACTTTAAAATTTAAAAAAATGTAAAAATCACGATAATAATTTTTAAATTATTACTAAACTTTTAACAAATTACTTATTATAATATAACAAATTAGCTAATTAGTAATTAATAAATTATAAAAAGTATTTTAGGTCTCTAAACAAGAAGCAATACTATTTGTTAAAATGATAAATGCAAAAAGACTTTGGCATTACATGAATGCTATTACGCACTTTGTTTGCTGATTTTAAGATAAGTATTTGTATGTATATGTGTGTGTGTGTGTGTGTGTGTATGTATGTATATGTGTGTGTGTGTGTGTGTATATGTGTGTGTGTGTGTGTAAATGTGTGTGTCCCTGTCTGCCTGTGTCTGTCTATGTGTGTACATACATATATGGCTATTAATAATATCCATCAACCCTAGGCTAAATCAGTTTATGGAACAGCTGTGAGGAAGTTATGGCTGTCCACAGATATTGCAATGTTATGAATCGACTAAACAATAAAATATGAATGAATTTAATTCAAAGAAGATTTTGTCAAATTGTTTACAACACTTTGAAAAAATATATAATAAAATTTTATAATAATTTAAATTAAAATTTGATAATCGATTAGCTTTATTAGCTATATTACCATAATTACTATTACTTACCATATTACTTATTATATTACCATAACTATTATTACGATTATCCCCTATTAAAAGTAAGACCAATAATTTTAACTTTTACATACTATTTTAAACAGGATAAATGGATATGTAAGATTAATGGCTTACATGTTGTGCACATAATTCACTAAACTAATGTTAATGTGATATATACATGTGTGTTAGCTATCATATGTTTTCCTACTAATATAATATAATTTCTAGAAATTATGATGTTAAGCTTATAGGATAATGATGGAAAAGATTGTGATAAAATACTGATAACTAGTAGCTAAAATAAATTATTATTCTAATATTATCATAGATTATCAGTAATATGAATTAACTTCTGCATACATTCAAACTATTGTTTAATCAGTAAAAATTATAACAATGATATTAATAACAATAATAATTGATAATAATAATAATAATAATAAATAGCAATCGTAATAATTGTTGCAATTATTTCACTTTAAAATTATCATTTTCATTGTAAGTAATTTCTTTGTATGTAATCTATTTTGAGCAAA
>NW_018108520.1:10735-12014 GCF_000183805.2 Loa loa
AAAGAAATTAGTAAGTTTTAAGCAGTGAAAAAAAAAAAGAAATAATCGCTAGACGGATAATAAATTTTTATGAGTGACGGAAAAATGAAATTAAAAAATTTCGGAGCTTTTGTTGATTTGTTTAACCAATTTCTAACTAATCATTTCATCGCATCTCATCTCATCTCATATTTTATTCTGTATTCATTCAATCGTGTCCGTCTCTCCGCATCCTTATCTAATCTATCCGCATCCAAATCTAATCTATCCGCATCCATTATCTATTCTTTCCGCATCCATATCTGTCTGTCTATCCGTTAAAAAATTTTATTTTTTGTCCTCGCTTCATGTTTTGTTGAAAATGATTGGAAAGGCAATAAAAATGTAAAATTTACGCCCATTGTTTGCAAGTTATTGGTCTTAAAATTCGTTTGAAAATTTTTTCTTTTTTTTTCTCGTAAGAGAATAAATGTATAAGAGAGGAAAAGGGAAAAGCAGAGCCGGAGAGAGGAAGGCAGAAATGGGGGGAAAAAGAAAAAGAATGAAAGAGAGAAAGAAATTTGAAAATAAAATAGTTAGAAGGAACTTTTTTTTTTCAACCAAAATAAAAAATTGACAAAATTTTTTTTTTCTAAATATTAGATAACTTATTTTGCTGTAAAAACAAATTCGTATATATTTATATATGAAATGTGTATTGAACGAATGATAGAATGAATTAATATTGGATTTATGTTAAATTTCATATACGAAATAAGAAATTGAATTGGAAATGGTATGATTGTGTAAGAAGCGGACAAATAAATAAGCATGTTAATGAAATTTGAATAAGTAATATCAGCGAATAAAAATTCGTTGGATAAATTGATCGATTGTATTTTATGCAAATTTTCATTCGATTATTTCCACGAACTTTTTTTACAATTTGTTAAAATTCAGGTAATCCTTGTCATTGTCATCCTAATCACAGTTTATTGGATCACATTAAAATGTGCACATATCATTAATGTATGTATGCATGTATGCATATGTGTATGTGTATGTGCATGTGTATGTGTATGTGTATGTATGTATGTGTGTATGTGTATGTATGTATTAGATGACAGTGTATATGTTATATGGTATGTGTAAAAATTTTTTGCGAAATATAATCATTTTCAAATGGCTGACTGGTTGCTGATTTAATGACTTTTACGATGTTCCCTAACAGCAATAGCAGTGGTAGTAGCAGTAGTAGTAGTAGTAGCAGCAGCAGTAGTAGTAGTAGTAGTAGCAGTAGTAGTAGTAGTAGTAGTAGTAG
>NW_018108520.1:12327-17661 GCF_000183805.2 Loa loa
GTAGTAATAGTAGTAGTAGTAGTAGTAGTAGCGGTAGTAGTAGTAGTAATAGAAATAGTAGGAGAAGTGACAAATAGCAAAAGAGGAGATGATTCGATTTTTAGGGATAAAGAAATAAAATTTGAAGATAAGAAAGAAAGAAAAAGGAGAGAGAGGGAGAAAGAGAAAAAAAACAAAGAAAGGAAGGGTTTGAATTAGTAATTTTCACGTAAAATATTAATAATTATTGCAATATTATATTTTCAAGTATTTGATTATTTAATTTTCATGTTTATTTCTCACATTAAAATTCCTATAAATACATCAAAATTTATTAGAAATATTTTTTTTTTTATACAACAATAATCATTTCCTATCATGAAATATTACATCCTTATGGTAATATTAATCCTATTATAAATAATTTATATCCAATAAGATATGAGTTAAGAGTTATCAATCATCTTTCTATCATATCATTACGATAATAATGAATGGATGAAGAAAGAAGAAGGAAGAAAAGATGGAACAATTTTCTTCCAATCAAATAATTGTTTATTTCGTTTTTTTTTTTGCATTATTTTCAATTTCATTCAAAAAAAAAGGAGCGCAAATAATTGCAAATTCTTAAAATCATTAAAATAATATCAAACTTTGCATATCTTTGATATATTTTTCCAAATTTAATTAATCAATATTACTTTAATCTGCAACTCTTATCACTACCATATATGTGTATATATATGCATATTATCATTGCATAATATCAATCTTAATTTATCTTCTTATCTTCTCATTTATATTCATTTCTATTAAGCATACATTTTAAAAAGAAAATAAGCTTATTAAAGGATGAAAGAAGAAATTTAGATAGTTATAAAGGATTGATGAATATATATGTATGAAATCCATATCCATATACTATTTTTTTCATCATCCTTTCTCTTAACCAAATAAACATAAGTTATCATATATTTTTTTGCACATGCTCCCTTTCCGAAATTGATGATATGCTTTTCCGGAATGCATACAAGTATGATAGGATTATTCCGGTTGTTATTTATTAAATTTTTCAGATGTTTTACTTCTATAAAACTGATTATGTATAATGTTATAAAAAAAAAAAAAAGAAGTATCGTTATAATCCTAATCAAGATGAGAAGTTAAAAATTGAATCAATTTAGATGCTCATTTATCAGTAATTAATTAATTGTGCAAATTATGCGTTAATTAAAACAAAATGATTATCATCATTATTACTGATAAAAAGCTGTGCTATCTTTGAATTTAAATTTCTATTCAAATATGACATTTGTAATGATAATGTTGTTGAAATAAACATAAATTAAAAATATATGCTAATATGCCATATTTTGGTCAAATAATTTTATCACATATTATTAATTATAGTTCCCTTTTGATTTTTTATCATTATCATTATCAAACTTTCTCATTTATAATATTTAATGGAAAATATAAAATAATAATAATCAATGATATCCTAAAGTTAGACAAACATTTTACTATAAAAAGGAAAGACATAATACGAAACTAACTTTTATATGGATAATTTAATAGTTTATGAGATAATATGATCATATCACTATCATTATCATCATTCACTTTTAATTAATGTATGCTTAAAATTTAATTATTTTTCGAAAATTACAATCTAACGAGGAAAGAATTAATTTTTTTTTTATTCTATCTTGCAATTAACTTCAGAAATCATCACCCATTGGGATTAATAATTAAAATTAACCATTAATCAATGATCTATCATTAAACATTTATCATTTAAAGCTTAACATTACTAAATCAAATCCTTAGTTTAAATGATAATGAAATAACCTAAGAAGATAAGATTATGAATGTCTAAGAGATTGCCGATTTGATTAATTTATAAGAAATAATCCCGAGCTTTACCAATTATTTCACCAACTGTTGTCCAGACACACACACATACACACACACATACACAGACATACATTCACACACACACACACACATATACACATATATATGCACACACACACACACGCATATACACACATATCCACATAAACATCATATATCGTTGTCCTCCTTCCAATCATAATTCTTTCATCGAAGAGAAGCGAAAGCACTACTGGCTCTTTCAATAATGATGTATGATGAGATTACGGTAATATGCATTACTCATACATATCATATTTATGTTAATATTATTTGTAATATTAAATTAATGAAATTTACAAAAAATTATTTTTTTTTTGAAGGAAAAAGAAAAGGTTTTTCAATTATTAAATACTTTTTTTTTTGTTTTGTTTGCACAAATAATACTTGAAGATAATTTCTTTTTCTCTCTTTCCCACTTTCTCTCTCTCTCCCTCTCTCTCTCTTTTTCTACCTTGTTAAATAATTATTAAAAATTTATCATTAAAATTGTAAAATTTCTAAATTCCAATTAATAAAAATTTTTAGGATATTATTTAAAATGAAAAAAAAAAACGAAATTTAATGAAATAAAAGACCTATATCTCTTTAAAATATCTGCACACATACACACACACACACACACATACATACATACATACATACATACATACATACATATACATAGAAACGAATTATCAGTAAATTGATAAATAGTTGATCAAGTATCAAAAGACTGGTGTATTTTAGTGATTACTCTTATCATTGTTTTGTGGTGTTAAAGTGAGAATTTGAAAAATGACTGATTATTTTTGACATTTAACATCGTAAAGGGATAGGAGAAAAGTGAATGAGAGATAGAATTAAGATGAATGTTGACAATATCCGAGGTATAACATTTTCAATAACAATTAACAACAAATAACAATTTATAAAATGTTTAAACAACAACGACAGCAATTACCTGTTATTGTCACAATCATAGATGACAAAATGTTATTGTCACAATCATAGATGACAAAGTTATTTGTTATTGTTTAGAAATTATTTGTCAAATTTATCATTTTTTTTTTTTTTAATAATTTTCCTAACTGAATTACAATTGTTTTGGATAAAAATAAATTAGAAAAGATATAATGAAAGTAAAAGAGTGAAGAAGATGGGATAAAATTAAGAGTAGCAAAGAATAATGATATATGATGTGATATAATTGATGGAAATAAAATGAAAATAATTTAAATGATGATTAAAAATGATAAGCATAGAGATAAAGGGAAAAAAGGTGATGATATTATAAAATTTTGCAAAAATGAATTAAATAAAACAATAATTTAATTAATCAAATAAGATACTAAATTATCCAGTGTTTTTTTTTTAAATTACGATACAATTCCGATTAATTCCCTGGAATTTAAAATAATTTCATATAATTTGAGCAGTAATCATTTATATCTTATAAATATAAGCGACGGATGGTAAAAGAGAGAGGGAATAGAGAGAAAGGAAGGTAATTTTTTAATTTAATTCTATTTTTAATTCCAACTTTAATATACAAAACATTTCATGATTTTATAATTGAAATGAAATATGCAAATCTAACTCTTTTGAAATGTAATAAAAAAATTTTTTCAAATTAGAATTGAATTGTATATTCAAAATTTTCAAATGTTTATTCCATTTTCGGAATTAATAGCTTTTTTTTTTTTTTCTAACCACTACTTTTCTATTCTGTTTTCTTTTGCTACATTACTTTTTCTCAACATTAAAGATTTTAATTAAATTCAAATTTTATGCTTGTTCTCGTTTTTTATTTCAATTACATTTGATATTATATATATGGGATTATTTCTATAACAATATCGTATTTTACAATAAATATTCTTTTATGCTAAAAATTTCCAAAAAAATAAACCAGATAATAAACTGTATTAAATTTCCAATATTTATTTCTTTTCCTCTATCATTATTAACGTATTTTGATTTATTTCATGCTAAATACTTAAATATTGACTTAAAGATTAGCACGTTTACATCTACGTTAAATCTACGTCTTACGTAGTAATATTACGTGAAAAAGCATTTATTATTGGTATATTTATTCATGAATGAAACTTTTTCCGCACATCTTACTACTAATATATCCCCTTTGAATAATATAAAATTACCAGCACTATCGGCTATCGTTCATTTTGAGGAAGCTCATCAGTGATTCAAACTTCCGCTTATATCAAATGAATATATATATATATATATGTATGTGTATGTGTGTGTATGCATGTGCATGTGCATGTGCATGTGCATGTGCATGCATAGATAGGTTGTCACACAGAGAGAGAGAGAGAGAGAGAGAGAGAGAGAGAGCTTTCTTTCTAGCTAGATGATTGAATGCCATGATTTACATTTTCTAATTAAATACACAATAATTGTTGAGATGATGGATCATGCTTGATTCATACATAAATCACATTTTTCAAATACTACTCAGTAATTTTGACGTTACGATGACAAAAGTCATCACATTTGAGAAGTACTCCAATATGGTTAAATGTCATTTGAATGTCACCAATATGAGAATATTACGAATAATGCAGTACTCACTATCTATCCTATATTTGTATTTCTATTATTAAAAACACTTGGATTTTTTTTTTGGGAGGGAGAAAAAAATAACATATAGAGGTATAACATATATCATTTAGTGAAGTACCACAAATATCATATAGAGAAGTACCATAGATATCACATAGAGAAGTACCATAGATTTCATATAGAGAAGTACCATAGATACTATGTAGAGTAGTACCATGGATTTAAAACGAAACACACAAATATAATATTTCAGATTGGAAGAAAGAAAAGTTTCTTAAACAAAAATGGAACAAAAATACCAAAAATGGAAGAGTAATAACTTTCAAAATATCGATCAAAATAATTTTAAATTGATAATTCTGTTAATTAAAATTTTAAATTAAAATTAATTAAAGTAAATTTTTATTTTTTGTTAGTGAAAAATGAAATCAAAATTTGTGTAAACAATAACTTTTTTTTCGTTGTAAAATTTGACAGAATAATTTAAAAATGAATTTCATTTAGAATAAATTGATGGAATTAATAAAACGAATAAAATTAACAAAAAAAAAAAAGACAAATAAATGAATAAATAAAGAGAGAGGAAAAAAAATTTCTTAAATTAATGATTTTATAATATCCTCAGATATACCATCATCATTATCAATATCACTATCATCATCACTACCATTACTAACATTAATAGTATTTGCAGTACTGATCAGCTTAATAATAGTATAAACTATGTCAGCTCTTTGAGATTCAAATAATAAATTGGATTCTAAGGTAGCTTTTTAACAGTTGGATATATGGATCGATTAGCCATTCAGATTGAAATTTACGATCATTTCGCTTTCTCACCCTCCCTCTCTC
>NW_018108520.1:18305-19940 GCF_000183805.2 Loa loa
CCCTAACCCCTCCCTCCTCTCTCTCTCTCTCTCTCCCTCCCTCTTTCTTCATCACCTTTTACTATTAATTTGTTATCGAAGTACAGGAAGGGTCAGTGAAGGGAGATAAATGGACAGGCAAACTGACAAAACATACACCACAATATGCGTAAATTATGGCAACAACAATTGAGCAAAAAGGTTCAGGATGGGTTAAGGGTCAATCAGCTCGTTTAGCTTCTATTGATAATACAGGAAGGAAATAAAGGAAAGGAAATAGTAAGGATATGAAAGGAAAGGAGGGATTATATTTATATCTTCTCTTCCAAGAAACCTTTCAACTTCAATTGTATCATTGTTTTTCTGTTATACAATTTTTCATTCTCTTTTATTTTCTATCATTTCTGCTCCTTCGATTACAGGACAATTAGCTACTACTGTAATTGTCATATGATCCTATTTTTACAACCTTTTTTCTTTTTGAATGATTTTAACTTGCACCATATGTTATTTTATTTTTATCACTGCTATTGCATATATTGTATTCGAAAAAATTGCAACTTTAAAATTTTTCTTTGTATGTAAAATAACATTGTTTTTTATATTTTTTATAATTGAAATTAATAATATTAAATTAATGAATTGGAAAAGATAAAAAGAAAAAATGAATTCAAAATTTTACGTGTGAAATGGGAAAAATATTATTATGCTTGAATTTAAATTAATTTAAAATTAAATATCAGTTTACTTATTCATCTTTTTTTTTCTTCAGCTCTTTTTTGTTTATCTCATTCAATTCTTCAAAAAATTTATAAAATTTCCCAAAAATAATTTAGAACAAAGAAAAAAATTTAAAAAATAAAAATGTCAAAAAAATAAATAAATAAAGATACAAAAAAACTCAAAAATAAAAATAAGTATATTTTCGACAAAAAAGAATGTTTGCTATTTATTTTGCGTTTAAAAAAGAAAATATATAATTTGTTAAAGTTTATTTTGCCAAAAGTATACTTGCTTGGAATTTTTTTGAATTAATATTTTAATTTTTGATCAATATTTTTTTCCATTTCAAAATTAAACCATTAAAACGAATTTGCTGAAAAACTTGAAATCTTCCAAATTTTAAATCCTTTTAAAAAAAAAAATATTATTTAACCTTTTTTTTTCCCACTCTTTTTTTCCTCTTTTAAAAAATTTACTCAAATTTGTTGCGAAGAATTTTGAATAATTTAATCGCAAATAAAATTTTTTTTTCTTTCAAAAGAGTGAAAATCAATTAATTCTATTGGAAAAAAAAATTTTTTTTCAAAATTACTTTTCATTTGGAAAAAAAAAAGGAAATTTTCAAAAAATTGCAACAAAATAATTGTTGCCAAAATGAATGCTTTAAAATATTTATTTAATCGTTGATCAAAAGGAAACGATCGAAAAAAAAAAAACGAAGAAGAAGAGAAAGGAAAAACTTTCATTTTTATATTCAATTTGATCGTTTAAAATCCTACTAAAAAAAGAAAAAAAAAAAAGGAAATGAAAGAAAGAAGCGAAAGATAATTTTAGAGAAAAACAAAATTGGCGCAAATATTTCATTTCGATGTTTCACTTTGCTTCTTCCTTCCTTTTTTTTAATTCATTCAAACTAAAACTATCATCTCTATC
>NW_018108520.1:20583-21932 GCF_000183805.2 Loa loa
AATTTTGCCCTTCTCTCTCTCTCTCTCTTTTTATCCTAAAATAAAATTGTTACTAAATTCTATTACAACTAAAAAATATTGTTGCTCTTTTCGCATCTTTTCACTAATCAATTTTTATTACTTCCTTCTTTTCCCATCATTTTTCTTCTTATCTTTTACCCTCTCTATATACCTCTTTATTCTTGTCAAATATTCCCATCACAAACATATATATATATATTACATGTGTATGTGTGTATGTGTGTATTTGTGTATGTGCGTATATATATATGTATGTATGTATGTATGTATGTATGTATGTATGTATGTACGTATGTATGTATATATGTATGTATGTATGTATGTATCTATGTATGTATGTATGTATGTATGTGTATGTATGTTTCATTTTTAGGCGCAAAATTTCAAAAGAAAAATCAAATATATTCCTGTTTAATTACATCATTTCAACGATACATTAAAACAGCGTTGGAATTTTGTTGGCTATAATTGACTTCAATTGATTTATTGCTTATTATTCTTTCATCTATCCCTTCTTTTTTTTCCTTTCACCACTTTTTTTCTTATTTTTAATTTCAAAAAATAAATTTTCCATTTTATTATCGTTATTGTTGTTGTTGTTATTGTTATTGTTATTGTTGTTGTTGTTGTTGTTGTCGTTATTACTTGTTGTTGTTGTTATTGTTATTGTTATTGCTATTGTTGTTGTTATTGCTATTACTGCTACTTTGTCATACGATAATATATATCTAAGTGGGAATTGTGATTACGATAATTTCAATCAATCATTTAATGCGATGCATATCTCTGATGAGGAAGAATGTTGGATAGCTTTGTAGCTTCTATTACTTTCACTTCACCTACCACTTAACCGTTCCAATGAAACTTAAAATCCTTTCACTATGTCATCATAATAAAATAATCAGGCTATATCTTGTAGTAGTTATAATTGGTGATATTATCGCTGCTATTATCAATAACGGAAACAGCAAATTAGATTGAAAGAATTCAAACCATTTAAAAAGATTAAAATTAAAAAAAAGATCAAAAATGTTTCAAATTTTTGAAATTCAATGTTATAAGACAAATACATTTTAGAGTAATGAATATTTCTTTTTTTAAAAGAAAAATTGGAAGTTTATTGATTTGTCCATATATAAAGTTAATCGGTGATAATTAATTAATATTATTGTTAAATAGTAATAATAATAATAATAATAATAATAATAATAATAATAATAATAATAATAATAATAATAATAATAATAATAATAATAATAATAATAATAATAATAATAATAATAATAATAATAATAATAATAGTAATAATAATAATAATAATAATAATA
>NW_018108520.1:23475-27175 GCF_000183805.2 Loa loa
AAATAACAGGTAGGAAAAGGCAATCCAAAGATGTATTTGACATAGGACAGGGGATTGATCCCGGAATTGAAAAGCAAAAGGCGGACCCACTCCTGTCATCTTTAATTTTCAAATATAACCAATGATTGTGCTTGTCAAGCCATCACCTCCATGTAAAGTATGCATGTCACACGGACAAATCCCCTTCCTTTTATTCGCTCTTAACGTAATAATATATTTGTGTTATCGATGTCCACTACTTTCTCCGTCAGTCACTTCCTCTTTCCGTCTATACGTTTTCTCATTTCAAGAGAATTTTCCGGATAATTATACAAGTATGGTTCACGTTGATAAGAATGACAAGAATTGTTTCTTATATGTTAACAAGAAATGCGAAATGGGATGAATGATATGGTACCAAAGGTAACATCCAGTAAAACGTTATTATGGTAGATAAGATACCAATTTAATGGAAATATTTTTATGAAGCAGGCACGTACGTTACGTCATAGTTTTTTTCTACATGAAATTGTTTACAACAATTTGATCGATAACCGACTGCGGTTTCCCTAAATTATTTTTAGGATCAAAATTTTAACATTCATGATTTCCAATGTTTTATTCCTAAATGGCGGGAGCATATCAATAAATAAAAATTTTGAAACTTTCTTATACATATATATATATTTTTTTAAAAATATTTGCAGCAAAATTTGTTTTATATTTAAAATAAACCATTAATGTTTTCTTGTATCATCGCAGAATTCCCAAAATCATATCTGTCATTTAGTGTAGTATATTGTCAAATGATGTCGCATGTAAACTACATACCAACTCCTGTTAATTCATTTAAAATTCTGGAAGAAATTCTCATAATGATCGATATTTCAAATAATTACATCGTTTTATTTTAGCATTATCCGGTATTATTTCGATTTAATTGAAATAACTGAAAATATTACTTTACTATTGTATTTCAAATTTTTTCCTCTAAATAATTCAATAAATGTTATTTATATATTCCGGTTGTCCCTTTTATATATATATCCATTTCTTTTTTTATTTTTTTTTTCCACCGGAATAAATGTTGTAGAATAAAAGTCAAGATGATATTGATGAATAAAGAAAATCATATTATTCGCTTCCCTTCTCTTTCTCTCTTATCTATAAATGTATAATTAAAAATGGCAAGTCTCATATAATTGGATTTATTTTATCTGTCCATTTCATCCCAATTCGTCCATTTCATCTGTTTGTCTCTCACTTATCAATCTGTTTATGGTATAAATGCGCAAAATAAATGATGAAACGATTGATTGTAATGACTATAAAATGTGATAATTGAAGAAAATGAGATGAGATGAATTGATATCTATTTATGTTATAATACTTTAAATAGAAATAAAAATGTAAAATGGAAATGGTAATTGATATGATATGATTAGTTTAGAATGATAAGTTGTGTTAAATTGATATGATTACTTCAAAATGATAAGTTATGATATGATTGCTTTAGAATAACATATGTGCTAAAAAATATTAATGAAATGTTTGAGTATATACATCAAAAAATATTAACAGATTTTATTGTTTGGTAAATTAATAGTAATCATATTATATACATTTTATACATTACCGATTGTATATTAATTAAATAAATGATAAAAGTATGACGACACTGTTAATATTGCAACATTGTGACAATGATATATGTAATTGGAAGTAAGCAATCATTAATTGTAATTTTTTGGAATAATTGTAATTGTAATAATAATTGTAATTATAATAATTGTGAAAATAATAATTTTTATTAATAATAATTGTAATTTTTTTTTGAAATTTAATGAAATAATAAAAATGAAATAATGAAAGATTTTTTGTCATAAAAGGCAAATAAATTATTATCATAAAGGCAATAAATTATCTTCAAATTATCAATTAATGTTATCGAAAAAAAAGTAATAGTATTTGTTATAATTTGCAAAAAAAAAGGAAAAATTAAAATGAGTTAAAACATTTATTCTCTTACTTTTACTGGTTTACTAATTAATTAATACGGCAGATTGTAAAAGGTGTAACAAAAGAATTGAAAAATTTGTCACTTTGATCATCGAGATAAATTATTTCATCAAAAACTACTAAACATATTAATAAATTATCGTATATTAATTTTGAAAATATACGATTTGAAAATATGTGATGATATCATAAATACTATCCATGTTTTGTAATTATATCGTAGTAAAGAAAAGTTTACGATATTTTGCTTCTTTTTAAATTGACCCTCTTTTGACCCTTTTTTTTTCCTCCCATCCCTTCTCCTTTTGTCCATTTTATAATGGTCAAATATGAATAATTATTATTGGAAATTATTCGAATTAAAATACTTCTATTCTAGTATTCTCTTACAAATAATTTCAATTCTTTTTTTTTTTTGTAATAATCCAAAATTTTATTTTTATTGTTTAAAAACGATTTCTTATTTCCATATTTGATATTTTCTCCAATTGCATATGATAGAAGAAGCAATCATCATCTCATATTTCATAAATTGTTTTTCCCACTCATTTCTCTTCTATAATTAGTTAATTTTCCTCTCTTTGTTTTTTTTTTTTTTTTTTTTAAATATGAATGTCTCTCATCTTCTTCTGAATAGAAAAAAAAGAATTGAATTCGTTGATGAAAAATAATATTTTTTAGGAATATCTTATAACATTCATTATCGATCGTCATTAATCAATTATTGTTTTAATTTTGAAATTGCCTAAACGCTTTCTATTCCTTCCATCTTTTCCTCTTCCTTTTTTTTTTTTTTTTTTTTTGAATTATAATTTCATTTCTTTATATTGATTTATTTGAATTGAATGTAAGAAAAAATTGAAATTGAATGAAATTGGATAAATTTGAGTTGAATGGAATTTGTAAAATTTTAACTGTAATTAGAATTTGCCGAATACTTAATTAATTGATTGTCTTCGATGGTAAAATGTTTGCTGGATAGATTTATGGTTGATGATGATGATGATGATGATGATTATGTTACCGGCGAATGAATAGACTTTTTTTTCCGTACAACCGGATGAATGGTATGGTAATACGGTAAATTTGAAATTTTCATAATTACTTGAGCATTCAATATAATATATGCTAGAAGATGATTGGTTGTCAATTTTCTAAATGTACAAACCATCCTAAATTATTGTATTTTATCAAATTACTAGTCAAATTATGTGTTAAATTCGATAAGCAAGTAATTAATTAAGTAAAAGACTTCAATAAAAAAATATGATGATTTTATAAAAATGGAATGAGTTAATTAATAATTAAAGTGTAAAATTTTTATACCATAATTGGGCCAACTTTTCACAATTTTTTTTTTTCTACAATATCGATTGATAAATGATAAATTTATCATCATCTAGTAGATAATCTTAATTTTATCATTTCAATATTTTATTTTATATGCTAAAATTTGTGCAAAAATTTTGCCCAAAAAGAAAAGAAAAACATATAATGAAAGGATAAAAAAAAAATAAAATTGAAGGAAGGAAATGAGAGCTCGCATAAGTAAGTCATTATAAAGATAAGTTAATTAGGCAATAATTAAAGGATCATATTTCAAACAGCATATGCTTAGAAAGTTATGCACAAATAAAAAAAAAAAAAGAATAATTAGCAAAATTTACTAAACTATTACAGAATGTGTTATCATTTCATTTCT
>NW_018108520.1:27412-31071 GCF_000183805.2 Loa loa
GTAATAAATGAATCAAACAAGAATTGTTTGGTAATTAGCGGTATCATTTTATATAAATATCCTACGATGAATGATTACTACCAGATGGAAATGTTATCTTCATGATTATTCATTTCATAAATTATTCATATTCAACGAATATAAATAATTAATGGAATAAATAAACATGACAAACCTGACAGTAACTGATTTCAGCTATTAGTAATTGACTTTTTTTTTTTTTTGAATTATAAAAAATAGGGTCTAATTGAATTTACTTTTTTAATTATTAACAATCTATACGTAAATTTATCGTTTTGTAGTTGTTATTTTTTGATTTTTTAAAGTTTTATTTAAAAATTCAAAATTAAAATAAAAAGAAATATAAATTTAAAATATAAGAATAATCACACAACGATATGAAATTATCCCTATTATTCCTATCAATGAGATTATCCCTATCTTAATGTTGTTATCACTACGATTATCATATCATCTATTTATTTATTTAAAATTTTTAACTTGTAAAATTAACAATATTAACATATATCATAAATATCTTCATCTTTTCTGATTATTTCCTATTCACTATTTACTAATTTATTACTTCAATCATCAATATTAATGGCATTGTTGATAAACGAAACTGTAGTTATTTTCATGATTATAATTATAGTTATTAATGTAAATATTTTAATTGCATTATCACAACGGTTATCATATCAGTTATCACTTCTATAATTATCGTTAACAGGTATTATTTCATTGCTATTATATGCACTTTCATTATTACTATCGTTTTTTTCTGATTATTTTCTATTCAACATTCACTAATTCATTACTTCAATCATGAATAATGATGATATCGTTGATAATGAAAATTATTATTATTTTCATAATTATTATCGTAATTGTATACATCTATTTATATTATGTTTTTATTATTAGTTTTTTTTTCATTTTATTATTAATTATTATAATATTTTTGCTGTTTTTATCATTAATTTAGTCCCAAATTTAAAAATCTTCGCAATTACACAAAAAAAAATCTCTTTTATCAAAAATTTTAAACTAATAAAAATCAAAATTACCATTTTAATATTTATTAATAGCAATAGCAAATGATATCAATAATGCAATGCTTAATGAGAGAGAAATTTTATCGATACACTTTGAGCGGTATAGATCAAAATATTACTATTATTATTATCATTTACTAGTAATCAATTAATCAATCAACTGGTCATTGATATCAAATGCTTAACAATTCAAATGTATTAGCATAGCGGCAAATGCTTTTCACAAATAAGCCAATTGTTAGGATCGTAAATATTACGAACTGACATTTCCAAACGACAGAAAGCGCTAAATTGAACTATTCATAAAGTCTCCAATAGAGATTGCTAAGAATAATAATCATCTCATTGCTGTAATTCCACAAAATTTTAAAACTTCATTGGAAAATATTTATAAACTATTGAATTCATTAATTATCATTAATTATTAAAAAGTGCTTAAAATTATAATTTGGCTTAAAGCTTAAGGTCAAAATAATTTAAAGTTAAAAATGAAAAATAACAAACGTTTTTTTTTCGAATAATTTAAATATTTGCATATCATTTCGTAATTTTTAAAATTTTAAAATTTAAATTATATTTGATTTTATATTTTACAATTTATTTTGACCAGATATATGGATTTTTATAGTATTTTAAAATTTTAAAAAGTATAAGAACAAATTGCAAAAAACGTTGTCATCTTTTTTTTTTCAACAATTTAAATATCAATCAAATTCAATAATCCGGAATGTAGTGAAAAACCCCATTTTCATGATATACTGTATCATTTAGTCCCTTTAGGATAATTTTAATGTCGTATTTGTCGCATGGCAAAATATATAATAACCCATAAAGCCAACCAAATAATTAGTTAATTTTCCTTCCTTGCTTTCTAATGATAATGTATACATCCAATCAATTCCTTTAATTTTAATCACAATCTTCTTTGACCAAATTTCATTATGCCTTCTAAAATTGGAAGAAGAACAATTTCAGTTTCCCAATCAAAATAATTAAATTTTTGATTTTGAATTTAGAAAATAAAATTGAATTGAAAATTTTAAAATGGCATATTTTACATTAACCAAATGAATTTTTTTTTAAAAAAAAAAAGGAAATGAACAAATGATAATTCTTTGATTTTTTTTTTCTTGCTAAAATTTAATTTCAACAAGCTCAGGAAACTTTAAAAATAAATAAAATTAAATGTTATTATCAAATGAATGAATTACAAAAAAAAAGCCATTTGAAAAGTAAACAAATAAAAGTATTAGTTGATAAAAAGAAAGAAAAATGTATAAAAGCATATATGAATCATTTAAAATTCCAATTCTTCAATGTTATTGTGAAATTTATGCATATGGGATGAATGAGATATGCAGATGGCATTAATTGCTTAACAAATAAGACAAATGGTAACGAACAAACAAGCAATTAAGCAAATAACAATAAACCAATTAAGCAAATGAATAGGCAAACTGATTAGTTGCAATAATAATCGAATATGAAAAAGCAAATAAGTAAATGGATAAAGTATTTGAATGATTAATTAATTAATTAAAAAAGTTGGTTATTTAATTAATCATATAATGAGAAATTTAAAATAATAAACTTAACAAAATATTCGATTTAAAAATAAGATGGAAAAAATTTTATAATTATTAAAATTCGCTAAGTTAAATAATATCAATGCTTTATTTCAACATTTAATTAATATTTTATGCTTTTTTATTTCGTATTTTTAAGAAAATACATAATCCATAAATGGAATACAGTAAAAGAAGAATGAAATGAAATATCAATTCAAGTAATAACTTATTTACTTTCCTATCGTTTGATCATTGGTTAATGAGCAAAAAACTTTTGTTCTCAAAGAGAAAGAGAGAGAGAGAGAGAGAGAGAGAGAGAGAGGAAAAAGAAGGGAAAAAAAGATTGAAAATAAGAAAATATGTACAACTGATCATAACTGTTCTTGCAAATATTTAATCGAATGAAAAGGAAAAAAGATGTTTTTCTCTCTCTCCCAAAAAAAGGAAATGATTATTGTTGTCACCATTTGGAAAGGTGACAGCATTAATGATTGTTTGATACTAAAAAATCATGAATAAAATAACTTAATTACTTTCACGTAATTAATTAACATATCGCTAATAAGATGTATAGCTTGCTGTAAACTACCTTTTTTATCATCTTAATGAGAATATGCCTAATTATTTTTTTTTTTTGATAGATTTCGAAATCTTTTTTAAAATGAAAATTGCTGATCAGTATTAATCGATGCTCGATCCGCCCAAATTTAATAATAGAGAACTTCTGACTCAGGTATTACGTACTCAGGTAATGCAATTGCGTAAAATTATTGAACTTTAACCATAACTTACCACATTTAATATTAACTTACTCTACTCTCCAACCTAGTTATTCAGTCTGTGATTTACTCACGATACACTTGACTTTATTAGATTTTACCCTCTCTGATATGTTAACCTCACCTCTACTTCACATCACTCAAGTTTAATAGAGAAGTTCTATTTTTATCATACTTTTCATACTTTACAATTGACAATCTGGTACTTTACTTTGCTTCATTATTAAACCAATTCTTTATATGTTTCACCTTTT
>NW_018108520.1:31878-35215 GCF_000183805.2 Loa loa
AATAAGATGTATAGCTTGCTGTAACTACTTTTTATCATCTTAATGAGAATATGCCTAATATTTTTTTTTTTTGTATAGATTTCGAAATCTTTTTTAAAATGAAAATTGCTGATCAGTATTAATCGATGCTCGATCCGCCCAAATTTAATAATAGAGAACTTCTGACTCAGGTATTACGTACTCAGGTAATGCAATTGCGTAAAATTATTGAACTTTAACCATAACTTACCACATTTAATATTAACTTACTCTACTCTCCAACCTAGTTATTCAGTCTGTGATTTACTCACGATACACTTGACTTTATTAGATTTTACCCTCTCTGATATGTTAACCTCACCTCTACTTCACATCACTCAAGTTTAATAGAGAAGTTCTATTTTTATCATACTTTTCATACTTTACAATTGACAATCTGGTACTTTACTTTGCTTCATTATTAAACCAATTCTTTATATGTTTCACCTTTTCTAAGGCTCTTTCCGCATATCATATCTAATTACTATTTAAAAATGATGCAGATGATTTAAGCAACTGATAAAGTCCATAAAGGAATTCGAATAGATTTCAAAAGTTAAGTGAATTATAAAATGGATAACATCAGTGTTACAAATATAATTGTACTGCATTTGTGCGAATCGAATTAACAAAGAACAAAATCAAAAGATTTATTTCAAAACTACGGAAGTACCATGACCAATTTTGATAAAAAAAAGACCTTCAGAGTAAAATAAACATTTCAACTATTTATCACATTTCGAGAGGCTAAATTTGAAATGAAGCAGATGGGAAAAATGAGTAATGAAATTTCTATCAGTTATGCAAACTTATGCACTTGCCGTTTAATGAATAACAAGATGAAAATTGGATTCTGACAGGAAAAACTGACTCACAAAAGACAGAAGCAGTAAATTTGAAGCTAGGGAAAGTATTTCTGAACCTAGCAAAACCATATTTTAGTATGAAGTTAGAATTTGAATATCCGATTGAAATCATGAGTTTATATGAGAATAAACCGAGCAATACCTTCCTACTCCTTTATCGAAAATTATTCCTTGGAGCTCAGAATCCCCTCCCTAATTAAAATCAGTGCAAGTAAAAGCTCAGAAAAGACAAAAGCAAGAAACCAGATAGATTTTCAGTAAATCACAATATTTGTTTAGTAAAGTTAATTCATCCGAAATATTTGAAAGATAATAACTAAGAACTGATGGAATGAAAGAGAGATATTTTATAAAATTTGTCACAATTTCTATTTGAATAAGGAAAGCCTAATACAATTTTCGAAACCATAAGAAATTTCAAATTCATGATAGCACAAATGAAGTCGTTTTCGCCGTAGGAACAATAATGTTTATGGTAGTTTTTATGATGAAATCAAATTTTGTCCATTTCATTTGTGTCAAAGCGCATTAGAAGCACCTGTCTCATATCACTTTCACAAACCAAAAACGAGTTCGCAACTTAAACAAACAGTAAAACATCAGTAGGATAGACATAATTTTACTTTCATTTAAAAGATTTCAGCTTGTAAAAGAAGTGAATTTGATCTGCAGTCGAGTTAAAATTTACAATAAAATTTCCAAAGATGAACCAATCAAAAAGAAGTGGCGAATGACTTTTACGAATACATCACTGCTGTCCAGTACCGCTTAGAAGTCGATCGATAGCGGCGTTTACATCACCAAATGTCGCAAGTAGTGCTATAAAACAATCATTACAGCAACTATTCGAAAAGCATAATGATGTTCCCGTCCTTATTCTCTGTGCATGGCGGAATCTTGTTCTGCTGTTAGCTTCTCGAGATATTAAATAAGATATAAACATTAGTTATTAAAATACCCACTTATTAGAAAAGTGGAAAAATAACTGACTGAGAGCAGAAAATATACCTATCCAAAGAAGGATACGACTACTGCAGACAAGAAAATAATTCTTCCAACCACAAGTTTCTGCCTTTTCTTTACCATTTAAAACCCACTTTAAAACTTGATATGCATTGGTTACAAGTAAATGCTTACTTCCCTGCTTTATAATTTAATATTGATTATCTTAAACAAAAAATTCAAACCCAAACACACGTCCATAAACGTAAAGTGGGTTGAGAAGTCAAAATATTGTGTATCAGTCAATTAAGTTCAAGATTTAACAAAAGGTTTCTTAATTTGGCTTTTATGTCTTTAATATTCAGCTCTCTACTAGATATAGCTATATCATTACCGTCAAATTTAGGTTTATCTCCCTGATTTTTAAAAAGAACATTTCATGATCATCAACTGACTCTATAACTTACCTGGTTCAGGGAATTATTAAATGATAAAATCACCTTGAATATTCGCTTCTTGATTACTGAATCCCATACTTGTTAACTGCTCTAACTGACTGCGGTAACGCTCTTCTGGTGGTTGTGTCGATCCACCCTGAAAGTCTTTACTTGTCCGAACAAACAAAAATTTTTGAGGAGGATCATCGAACTTCACATTACGTATATTTCAGAAATTTGACATGGCACTATGACTTGGATCCATAGAGAACAATTACGCCATAAAACATGGATTACGACTTCAGCAGGCAAACCATTCATACGACTGCAATGCAGCAGCATTTAACAGCCATCAAAAAAAGCAAAATTTCAAGTCTAAGTTAGTGTCCTGCAACGATTTTCACTGCTATTCGACCCTGAAATAATAAAGATCCTTTTGGGCTTACAAGAGTTGTGCCAGTCATTTGTCTAATTAAATTAAGCATCATCATCGCTTGTTCGGTGGTTGGAGCAGAGGAAGTCGTCGTTGTCGTCGTTCCCGTACCTGGTGCTGCGCCAGTTGTGACTGAATCACTAAAAAAAATATAAGTCCCTAATGACATTTTGCTTTTTAAATTATTAGGTGTGCATCAATCGATTGATGATCATTCTACATTCCACTTCTCCGTCTTTAAACAAGAAAAATTTGTCTTTAAACAAGAAAAATTTGTAATTTTGACATTACAAGAAAACAGAAAGACACAAACCTGGAAGTAGTACTAGACGTCGTTGTAGCTGCCACTGGAGCAGTTGGAAAACTGGAAAGATAATGTTGCAAAACAATAAAACAAATTCACTTACATATCATATAATTCCTATATTTTTACATGAGTACTAGTGCAAAAAAGATTTACTTACAATCCAGGAGGTAAAAGTTGTGGAGCTTCACGACGTAAAGTATCCATGCCAGTATGAATTTGATGGAATGCTTCAAGCACTCTTGGATTAGAAATTGTTCGCAACATTTCTGGACTTTGCAACTGGAAAATTAATACAAAAATGGTAAAACTGATCTACATATTCCTATATTTTAAA
>NW_018108520.1:35755-40395 GCF_000183805.2 Loa loa
ATATATATATATATATATATATATATATATATATATATATATATATATATATATATATATATATAACATTTTGTTCTTAATTCTTGATTTATCAAGACACAAACGAAGAATATTAAACTTTGTGTAAGCCTTCAACTTCAAATTAACCTTCCATTTATCTCACTTTTCCCACTGAGTTTTATTTTATTTATTTCATTCCACTGGGTTTATTTTATTCCAGTAAAACCATTTACTTGACCCCATCGAATTTAATTTTTGATTTAGTTCTAATTGCATTCTCTTTTTTCTTCTAGACAGCAACAAATAAAAGGCATAAAGGACATTTCAATCTACTGTCTCTATTCAGGAATAGAAACTGGAAATCAAACTTCTCACGACTAGGTTTTTATTTCCTGGGAAAAGAATACATTTGAATGGATGAGAAAGAGCATGCGAACAGAGAACGAGGATGAGGAAAAAACCTGAGCTCATTTTAGTGCCAGACTAAGCTATTTCGTAGACATACTTTGCAGTCATGTGAAATTAAACCAAATAATCACCAATGTCAGCAAGATAAAACCAAAATGTGAGAATTACAGCAGTAAAATCAACTTACCAGCCAGTAAATTAGCCGAAGATTGAGAAGCACCGCTGCCAACACCTGTGTTGGTAGGAGCGGAACCAGATGTATTGGTGGCATTACCCCAAGGATTTGGCAGTGCTTCGGCATTTTCAACACCGGCACGTTGACTACGTGACGCTAAATGATGGAACACAGTTATCGGATCAGAAATGTTTTAGGAGCAAACTACTGTTCACTCAACATATGACTCTAATAACAAGCAAGGATGTCGCAGTGAAAGGTAAAAATGTTGTAAGAGTTAATAAATATAAACCCATGAAAAAAAAATATAAGACGTAAAAACTCTTACCCGTATTATTAGAATTATCTACTAAAGTTGCGAAGGGATTGTTAGCGAAAGTACTTGTTGCACTATTCAACAGTGGTTCTTGTACATCTTGATATAAACGTTGTAACGCTGCCTGTCCGCCCGGAATACCCTGAAATTGCCATCAATTTCTATATTAAATACATTCATCAATTTAGTCGACCCTTTCAAAATTATCATTAGGTTTTCAAACTGCGGAAACTTATAAGTTCTAATATTAGTTGTAGGTTGACAGTAGTAGAACAACGTTAATCAAAACCTGAAGATTCCGTATTGCTTGGTCACGACTACGCATCAATTCTTGGAACATACTCGGATTTCTCACCATCTCAATCGTCTGCCGAATAACTTCCGGATCATTCAATAAATGGCCAAGTTCGGGGTTTGCCTTAAACCAACACTTGGAATTAATCAACCAGTCAAAACCATCCAACAAAATTACGATTTAAATTATAAGTTGAGTAACATATCTTCCTTTTATTCCTTCATTTTTATGACAAAAACGAAAGGAAGGAAAAAGATTACCTCAATAACCTGCTGAATCTGTGGATTTTCGGCAATCAATGACCGTATTATGTCTGGATTGTTTAACAGTGACTGAACTATTGGACTGTTCGTCATTTCGCGTATTGCTTCCGGGTTTTGCATCATATGCTGTGCCATTCCCAATGCACCACTCATTGGGTTTCCCCCCATTGTTGCATTCTGCTTTAACAAAAGATCTTAGAAACTAAAGAGAGAGAAGAAAGAAGCGTGTGTTAAAAGTATACAGGAAAAAAACAATATTTAATGTAAATGTTTGAGTTATTACAATAGGAATCTGACCATAATTTCTGGAAATCCAAAACAATAAAAAAGGACTTACTTGAGCTGCTCCAGTTCCAGAAGTAGTACCAGCTGCAGCGGGCTGCAACAGAGTAGTAATAACAAGAAATATAATTGAAATAAAGTTAATTAGAAATGATAAATCTCGATTAATAAAATTTAGGTGAAAATCTCCTTACCCTTTGCGAATTACGTATGACAAGATGAATGGCCATACCATCTTTAATAGCTGAAATTAATCGGTTCAAAAGAAAGCATGAAACAGTGATAAAAGATCCCATATGAAACATAAAATAGTCAATTCAAACCAAGCTATTACCCAACTTTTATATATATCTTTCTCTACCTCTTACAAATTTTCCCCCAATATGAAAAATGGAAAAAGGATTAAGAAGCAATGCTAGTACTATCGAAATTATCAATATCAACTCCGGAAAAAAAAATTCCACGTGGCTATAGTCAATAAAATTCAACTTACCAAGTTTACTGAGTGTCTCATGATCCTTTAAAATCTTTCCGGAAAAGATAAGACAAAGTTTTTCAGGCGGCTGATTAATTTTCTCTGACAGTACTGTTTTGACCTAGAATTTCAAACGTCACAGTAAAGACGATGAACCCCGAATTCAGTTATAATTAGAACAAAAATAGTGGACTTCGAATTCCAACTACAACTAAATAAAAATAATGGCGATGAAAAGTACTTAAAAGCCACTTGTGCTGTGATGGCACAAACAATAAGCATACTGACACAATAATAATCAAACAATAAGCAGACTCTGCAACTTATACCACTTCTAATACCTCATATAACAGATGAAGGATCTTAAAACTTTTTCAGCATTATGCATGGAACGTAAATGACGAAATTTTAGAAGAGGGCATCACCAGAATTCGGCACATCAATATGTTAGAATATAACATGCACAGGTAAAAGAATAAGGGTACAGCCGACTTAGCAGAATACTTACTGCAGTTGTACCGTGAGTACCAGATGTAAAGTAGCACAAACAGAAAAATTAGCAATACGATTAGTTATAGATTTAAATAAATTCATACCTTTAAAACGGTAGCTTTTTCCGATACCGTAATATCATAACCTTCCGTAGTAGTTTTCACTTTCAGGTTTATTTTGTTTTGAACCTCTTCATCACTACCAGAATCCGTCATTATTGGTCTAAATTCTGAAAATTAAAAACCTACAAAAATCCTGCAGAAATACAACACTATGATAAAATAATGTCTAAATTTGATATCAGTGTTTCGCCTAAAACCACTTATAAAAACATGTGTCTGGCATATTGTTTCATTACTTTCTTTCTTAGGTAAAACAAAATTCTAAATTTAAAAATTTTTAATTATCCCAAAAATTCATCTTGATTCATTGCCGTACAATCACAGATTAACTTTCCATCCATCGAATCCTACCCCGACCATGCATTTCACATCAAGTCTATTGACTACCCTGCATAACAATTCCCCAGATTAAGGCAACCATAAGACCCACACCCCGAACACTCACACACCCAAAGACCAACAAGTACCCCCGCATCGACCGAACAAAGACCTATTACATCCATTATAACAGCAACTAATGTGGCCGTAACACTCAGGCCGTGGTCCGTTAAATGCATGCACTACGATAAGCATTACTGATGTGGGTTGGTCAATTCCACCTCTTGGATTTATCTCCGCTTATTCGTTCCATGGAATTTGGAAGCTTCATTAACATTCTGCTCTACCTTTTACCTTTTACTCTTTATTTGACTTGTTACTTTTCATTCTTCTGACTTTTCACTCCTCGTTTTACCAAATGTGTTTACTGGAGTTGGCATGGATTACAAAAACATTGAAAGGCATACATTAAAGAATAAACCCGCCACAGGATTTCATTTTCCGAATTCCGATTTAGTCCCTTCAGTTCTTCCTTTTTTAAGTGTTATTGTAGCATCACATTAAATTTGTACCAAAATTTTAGAGAAGACAAAGATATGTTTTAATGATTTAAATTGCCTTCGAAAGCTGAATTACGCACTATCTTTAATGTGAATTAAAGATAATGCATAATTCGTATGTCTTCGTATGTGAAGTGTAGCATATTTTTAATATGAAGAACACCAGTCCTGGTACGCATTACTTCATATAGCTATCCCGTCATATCTTGAACTTAAATTGATTGATCCATGCTTGTAACTTAAATGTATTATTTCATTAATTCAAGCTTTATACCCTTCACTCAAATTATTGTGCACTCGTAACTTTAATTATATCATATCCTTGATATCACTTACTTTCAATTACCCTCATTCTTGAACTACAATTACTGCAATGATTGCGTTACCCCGACAACCTTCTCCATTCTTCACTGTCTGACATTTTTCTCATTAGCTGAATTTAATCTGGACCAAACGCATTCCTACCTATTGTTACTTTTGCATAATTATTCACAAGGATTCTTGGTTGTCATAATTATTCACTGGTCATCACACTTGATGTGTCTTATGAGAATTTGTGGTCGAATGAATGATCACAGAAATAATTAGGACCATACATATTTCCCGGTTATTTTGTATGGCAATCATGGATCAATTTTGGAGAGATATGATCAGATACAAATCCATTATATATTATTTAATACAAATTAGATGAAATAACTAGCCAGAAATAATACAAAGAGGGAGAAATAATATAAATGGATGATAAAGAATCAAAAATATGCAGAAATAGTACATGAATAGTTTGTTACGGGCACGAAGGTGTGGAAGAAAAATTTAAAACAAAAAAACATACATGAGATTATCGCCACGCAAATTTTTAAATCATTGAGTTTGTACCACCGTAAACGACATGGTTGCAAAGTTACCGTTTCATAAACTGGTATTGAGGTGT
>NW_018108520.1:40508-64620 GCF_000183805.2 Loa loa
GTTACTTTGCATTAATTATTCACAAGGATTCTTGGTTGTCATAATTATTCACTGGTCATCACACTTGATGTGTCTTATGAGAATTTGTGGTCGAATGAATGATCACAGAAATAATTAGGACCATACATATTTCCCGGTTATTTTGTATGGCAATCATGGATCAATTTTGGAGAGATATGATCAGATACAAATCCATTATATATTATTTAATACAAATTAGATGAAATAACTAGCCAGAAATAATACAAAGAGGGAGAAATAATATAAATGGATGATAAAGAATCAAAAATATGCAGAAATAGTACATGAATAGTTTGTTACGGGCACGAAGGTGTGGAAGAAAAAATTTAAAACAAAAAAACATACATGAGATTATCGCCACGCAAATTTTTAAATCATTGAGTTTGTACCACCGTAAACGACATGGTTGCAAAGTTACCGTTTCATAAACTGGTATTGAGGTGTCATCCGAAAATAATGGTCCGAAAAATAATGGTACTATATCACCCAAATCTTGACATACCAAATCTTCAGGTTTTTGACGTATTTACTGTTCTAATAATTTAATATGTTTACATGGAAGCTTATGCATTTCCATACATGGAAAAGAGTGTAAACATAGCTTATATCTCAAATTCCATCTCGGTTATTTATTTTCATTTCTATTATTACATACTAACAACCACTTATGAATATGCACAGAATAAGAAGCAAGTAATACATAAACTTTAAAAAAGATGCCAGGTGCAAAATTGTTTAACTATCACACAATTCTAGCTGAACAATATTTCAGGGTGTTACGCTCCTGTCAAACAATTTATCGAAGTATTATTTGAAAAAGTGTGAAAGATACAGCATAGAAAAATTATTTAAAACAGAATGCAGAAAATCTTTATAATTTCATGTAAAGTAGAATGAGAAGCGTGACATCCAACTTCTAGCAAATTCTTTCCTAAGTTCTTAACGTAGTTCTCAATTCCGTAACACTCTTTGAGAACAGTGCATGTGAATCCATGACGAATTAAAATTTACCTTTAGCTTTTATTGCAATGATTTCTAAAGGTAATATACAATTCATGCTGCATAGTTGTTTGACCCGTTATATTTTGAAAGGAGAGGAAGAAGGGGAAAAAACAAAAATGAAGTGAGTTTTAACACTACCTCCTTGGATCCGTTGTACTATCGGTTTTACTACTAGTAGGATTACTGGTTCCAAGACGATCAAGATGTGGTGGTATCGGTGGTGGCCGCATAAACGACATATGAGATGAACAGGGTTCACTGACGACGGCTGAGAGAGGCTTGATTTCAAAAAGTCCACGCGGTTGACATAATGGAGTAGACGATGATGCCGGAGTGTTCAGGAGTGGTGCAGCAGAATGAGATGAGAAGCCAGCTGATGCTCCAGACCATTGTGACGAGCTCGCATTCGCAGCAGAGCTAGATGGACCCGCTACATAGCGGAATTCCTGCCGATAATCACGATCACCGTGATCACGATACGCGTCCGTGTAATTTCGTTCCCAATATGAAGTTCGATCACCTGAAAAAATTTGTTTATTCTTTACTTAGATAAATATATTGCGGCACTGTAATAATCAGAATTCCACATCATACTAATATTGACAAATCCACATTACTATACTTTGTTGTACCGCTATAGATCACTGCACTTTAACGTGAGGAAAATATCACTTCTTAAAATGACGTATTTTTAGAAGATTAGATCGATGACAAAAATCAAGTCCCTGATCTATAAAAATCCAATAAAGTATAGAGCACAAAACATGCTAGTAAAAAAACCTCCCAGTAAAAAATTACACGTTCGAAATTTCAAACATACCCTTATCCCGATAGTAATTGTGCTCTCGTCGATGTTCCCTATGAGGATAATGCTCGTGTCGTCCACCTCTTGCTCTATCCCGATAACTTGTGTGACTATAATGAGTACGATGGAAACTGCCACTACTACCGTAATCCCCGCGATATCGATACGATGAATCTTTATGGCTGTCATTCTCATTATGGCTCGAATATAATAAATTGGGTTGTTGCAGTTGCGACACAGATGGCTTGTAAGCGTCAGAATCGTCATTTATTATAACTGATTTTCTAAATTTATTGTAAAATCACTAGTTCTAATCAAAACTATGAACAAGGGAACTTGTTTCTATCATTTACTGTATATGGTGTGTCAGAGATAAAGACTGAGCACTTCCAATTAGCTTGTTCCCTCACAAAACCAAACAGTTACACAATACTTGCCCTCTTTCCTGCTCTAAAGCATCATCAGAAGGCTTAACGACCTCAACACCCAAAGATAAAAATTGGAACCTTCCTCCATCTGAGAATAGCAAAGCAAAAAGTTCAGTTTTTTTAATAAAACATAATCCTAAATGCATTTGTGGTTGCAAGTATTGAATTTCTCACAAAAAAATCTACAGCTGGTATTTTGATTAAAAAACGGTAGATCCCACTGGAATAGTACATTACAAATCTTCTGCAAACCATCAAGGTTATAGTCGAAGAATTAAACAGAAAAGATTTGGAATTAACAATTAACATAAAACTAATTTTTATAAATAAACTGGTATTTTAGTTGACAAATTCACATCAAAAATTTTTCAGATTTTATCGCCTTACCGATTTTCATCTTTTCCGCTGGTAACGGTCCCACGTTTTACGGAATGTTGTAGTTTTTGAACCTCCGGCTTACTCGAATGATGCCTCGTACCTGGATACCCATTGTTGTTTAAACGAATACGTTTTGAATTCTTATCAATTCTTGGATCGACTCCAGCTATGGTCACAATACTGTCATCTTTTCGTTCAACCACAGTGGTACCAATATCCCGAACTTCACTTGTACCAGTTGTTAACTTGTCATCTTCTTGACTCTTCTTAGTGTCGTGATGGTGATGATGACGATGATGACGATGGTGTTTACGATGAATCTCCTGAAAGAAACCTATATTTCTTTATGGTTTACGCATTAAGAAAGTGATAAATTCCTACAAAATTCTACCAGAAATTATTTCAAAGATCAAGAACTAAGAAAAAAAAACAATTTTAGACTGCTTGAAAGAAATACATAAATTTTAGGATATTTAAAGAAACCGAAACTGTTGAATCAAGCAGTGCGAAACCATACAGTTTCATTATTATTTGCACGATCTTTTGCAGCAATACGATAGCGCTGTAGTAAATCGCTGGGTTCTTGCCGAGTAAAACACGATAAAAAAATCCATAAATAAGAGTGCCACTTTCCGACGAGCTGTGATTTACTGCAACTGAGCAGCAATTAAAATTCGTAAACATTAGTAGGATGAGGATTGTAAAAAACAGCTTGATTCTAACAGGAAGGATGCAAACATGAAGATCAAACAAATTATGACCTAATGATGAAATCTGATCGCACGAATAAGGAACTAAAAAAGCAATTTAATTACACTGACTAGGATTTCAAATACGGTTCTATTAGTAGTAGTTTACTAATAAGTGAATTTTAATTATATAGACCTAAAATAAAAAGTAAAATAAAAAGTGAAGTCTGATCACGCTGATTCATCATTTGACTGAAATTTTAGAAAGCAATTTGATCAAGATGATTATCCAAAAAATGTTCAATGATACAAAGAGGAAGTGAAAAAATCGAATTTCAAAAAGGTGAATTTCAAGGAAAAAAAGAAAATGCTTTCCTGTACATGTGCGTACTTTCTTTTTGCCCTTTCCTTTTAGTCTTCTTTACTGATATATGAGCGACTTTACAGAAGATTTTTAACCGGAAGTTTTTAGATTAAAACCCAATCTAGGGTTAGATGTCTTGTTGGGTGGAAAAGGTGAGGACCCCGCACTTCAGTATCATGCCTATTTTGTAAAATCATTATGTTGCGCTATACTTTCAAAAAAATCGAGAATTCAGACCTCCATTGGACAAGACCTTCCTTGCTGTCAGTTCAACTCATAAAAAACTTGGCAAATTTGATAACTGCTGTATATAAGACATTTTTTCCACTACTTCGACTGCAGCAGTCTCCAAAAATTATAAAAGTATTTAAATGTAATAAAAATATTAAAATATCAGATCTTACAACAAAAATGTATATGTATATTTTTCACAGAAAACTAAATTCAACCATACGTTAAGCTAATTTTCCCAAGATGTTCATTGATATGATCACCGATCTTGAGTAAATGTCGCAGTGAATCTGTTGAGCTTAGGTCATCGCACTGTACTAGTTTTCGCATATACTTCTGAGCGGGTCGCATGATTTTGACACACTGAAAAAAAAAAAAAAAACAAAACAAAAAATCATCATTCTCTCTCTTTACAGTGCAATTTTGGAAAGTTTTCGAACGGAATATAACTATAACATTCTTCATAGACAACCAACAACTGATCAAGTTTACCAATTTATAAATATTTGTATTTTTCGAATTTATAAATTGCTTGATTTCTTTGATCATTCATCTGATTTGTTTGTATTATGTCATGCCAATTTTCATGTTAAGACTGCTAGGTCTATCTAGCTACATGATACGAAATACTAACAGCTATTGCTATAATTAGAACACGAATATCCTAAAAGAACCTTCAACCAGTTAAATGTTGCAGCTACGTCATCTGGTTGTACTGACACGTCAAATAGTTTATCATTAACAAGATTCAGAAGCTGTCTTGTCATTCAATGAAATGTGTTATTAAGATAACGGCAACTACATACCGGATTCATATACTGCCCGAATGGCCTCTACAGACTATCCCACTTGATCCATCGTATCACCCCTTAACTCCTGCTCAAACATCATTAAATGCTAAACCGACTTGCTAACATTATGTTCATTTCACACAATTATTACCTCTGCAAACTGCGGTGATTTCTTGTTCTCAACATCTTTTTTATACTTTGACTTGTTAATGGTTAAATGATCCAAACTGATCCCAATTCGTTCCTTCTTAAGCTGAAAAGTAGTAAATCTGTGGAAAATTCGAGAATGAAAACTATAATAGTTTAGATCAATACAAAAACACAAATGGTTTTTAGTGGCCCTTAGTATTCATAACGATATCTCATCTTGACTGGAGTTACAATTATGGTACAGACATAAAAACACAAAAGCACTCATACTTTTGGTTCTTTCTTTTCAGCATCATCTTTTTCTTCTCCGTGTTCTCCCTTACACTTCTTTTCTTTCTTTTCTTCTTTGAGTGTTTTCCTTTCCTTTAGTTTATCCTGAATCAGCATTATATTGTTACATAAAATAACTTAATTGGATGGTCATTTAGACTCATCAGCATATGCCGAAAACACAAAAAATTTAGCACTATTTTCATTTCGTAAAGCATCACAGCTACCGTCAGTTCCCTACGATACCTCCTGTTAATGGTGCGAAAATATGCTATAGCTCAACCGATATATCATCAAGTTGCTTCGTTTGATAAATCCGTTTGATAAATTGATAAATCGTTTGATCATCTAATTAAGTTATCGGTTACAAATGATTCTTCAACGAAGAAAATTTTACATTTACCGGTATTCCTAAAGTTGATGAAACCGATGAGTGATTTTTCTTCAGAGGTTTCAGTCTTGCTGAAATGTTTTCTGTGGCCTTCGTATAACGAGCAATATATTTCAAAAGATATTCCGCTCGTGCTTGAATATGCTTACTTTGTGGTTTCTTACTTTTATCCTTTAACCAAATCTGAAGCAAAAAAAAGATGGATTTTATCATTAAAAAAAATCGTTTCTGTATATTTAATTATGGTTCAGGTCTTCTTTTAACAATTCGCTGCTTTTTTTCAGTGCAATTCCAAAGATATCAGTCGTTGAAACTTATTCGTTCATTAGAAAAAAGTCATTTCACGTAACTTTTGACCAAGTTACAACACAGTTGGATGTACGCACGCTTATAATGATATCTTATACACGTTTTCATTTCACAAACTATTCCAGGCGTTGAAGCTTTCCATCTATAACTTCCGGCCAATATTTTTTTTAAGCGACACAAACTATAAAAGGTATACGAACTTTTTCCGCCAAACCATAATCGGGATCCATTTTGATTTCTTCCCAACTGCCGAGACCATATCGATAGATGCCTTTCAGCAGCGCTAAATCATCCGAGATATCCCATTCAACATCCCAACCTTTTTGTTCCTTCGGATAACCCGGAATTTGTAGCAATCTGATATCACCGGCACTCTTGACAAGATTATGCAGTGGTATAAGATCTGACTGCATCTTCAACAGCGGTCGAACATAGACATCAACATTCCCAAATTTAAAAATTGGTCCACGATCCTGAGAAAAATTGAAATTGCATTTTCTATGAATTATTAAAGAAATAATTCAAAATTTTGAAAAATTTCATGGAAATTTCTTATACCTTTCACAAAAATTTTTTACATCTGTTCCCTCATCTCTGAGTGTGGAGTCGAAAAAAACTTAGAGATCTCTATAAAACTTATAGAGAAAAAAGACATATAGAGATCTTGAAGGTCTATAATGAAGGCCAGACCTGTCTCCTTTTACCATCTTCCATAGGTTTCTTCATCGTTTCTTTGATTTTTTCTTCATATTCACTTTGAGCTTTCTGGCAACCAGCTAACAATTCATTACCAAGCTGTTCAAGCTCACTTTTGCTGAATTCTTCCAGTTCTGCATCTTGGGCTATTGCTTCTAATCTGCAATGTAATTGATTTCGAATCTCACTAAAAGAGGGATTCTAGCCAACTCCCCTCAGAAATTTCTAAGCTGAATGAATTACAACAAAATTCTCACCTTGTCAAAGGTTCTGCAAATTTCCGGAAGCTTCGCACGAATTTCCTTACTTCAGATTCAGAGAAATTAAACAATTTTTTCCGCGCACGTTTTGGTTTATCCTCATCGGAACCCTCTTCTTCGCTTAATGGTGAATCCTGACCACGTTTTCGCCTTTTTTCTTCTTCTCATCCTCATCACTATCACCAGCTTCTGCAGCTACCTCAGGAATCTGCAGGATATCCATTCCAAATTTTACTTTCCAATTTAAATTTAATTCAAAATGAAGGATAAATCTGTACTCATAATCCAACAACTTGAAGCGATTGCACATATACATATCACCCGAACACTTCTCCGATTATCAGATCTTATCAGCAAACATCATTGAATAATTGAATCGCTTCTGTCTCTCAAGTCACTCAGGTTAATCATCACTTAATGAAGAAGTGCTGTCAGGTCTGATTTGAAATGGTGCAACACCCATAAGACGTCATTACATATCTCAAGACCCGTACGTAAATCTCTCCTACGCACGGTAGTACTCACAGCACTAAACTTCAAATCAGTTAGTTTCACTCATTCGCTGATGAGTGGTGAATACATGAGTCTGTGTAAGCCATATAAGGACATTAAAATTCAAAAATGAAAAGTTATTCAACACAACACACCTTTGTCCTCTGTCTTGGTCCGAGGAAAAGCTCTTTTTCGGCTCGTTCACGTTCTTCATCAGCAAATTTCTTGCGATGAACTTCTGGAATAATTTCATCCCATGATTTCGATTCGGCCAAATCTTCCTGATTTAGTTCCATATGAACTGCTGCTGCTGTTGCTACGTTCAATGTTGGTACATCTTTATTCTCATCAAATGAAAAATCTGCATAACGGAATGCATTCAACAGTTCACTGCCACAATTCTGCAAATCCGGAGTAATTTGTTCGCTTATAACCACAATTTTGTAAACCCTAAAGTTCCAAAGCAAATCAATTAATATAGTCCACCGATATCTCTAGGGTACATTTCATCGATGTGTAGTAAAAACTATGACAGAAGAGAATTTTCGCCTGAATACCTGTTGATCACATTCTCGAGTTTCCGCACCTTGCAAAATATTATCAATATCAACTTCCGGTTCTTGCTCTTCACCTTCTTTTTCTTTAAAAAGCTCTTCGGCACCAAATTTCAGAATCATTGCCAGATCTTGTTTGTCAAATGGCATCGTGCCATTTGTCGCGCTAGTTTTCGAAAGTACCGTTCGACCAGTTGTATCCATCCTCTATAAATTCTCCAGCTTTTAAACAATATTTGAAAATCTAGATTCCTTTGAAAACCTTCAATTCTTTGGTTATGTCATCATAAGTACTGCAATGGAAATAAAATTCAAACTGCACCTGAATAATAAGGTGATCCAAGACTAGCTTCCTCTTTGCCCTTTCCACAATTTCCTCTTCTACCGATGCCTTTGTTACCAAACGATATATATTTACCTTAACAAGTGATGAAAATCATTTTCATAACTGCCATAAATTGGAAAATCCTTAAACAGCTAACTGGCCGTCCGAGGAAATATTAGTCTTTCTTTAATAAATACTTGAAATTACAGATTACCTGTTTTTTCTGGCCAATTCTATGTGCACGACTCATTGCTTGGAGATCATTTTGTGGATTCCAATCTGAATCGAAAATAATCACCGTATCTGCAGTGGCCAGATTTATTCCAAGGCCACCAGCTCGGGTTGAAAGCAAAAAGCAAAAATCAGGAGAATTTGGAGCATTGAAATGATCTAAAGCTGCCTTTCGAAGATCTGAACGCATCGATCCATCCAATCTCTGGAATTTAAATTTAAATGGAAACAGTAGCATAGCTACGCTACTTGACAGATAATTAAATTCATCAGAGATAAAAATGATATGATTTGATGAAAAATGTTACAGTTAAGCTTAAGGGGTAAGTCGGCCATATTTTACTATATTTCATTATGATATAATGGACGTTTTTGCTCTGTTCACAACAACGGTTAGAAAAGCTATTCCCAAATTGCAAAAGCTACTAGAATAAAGTTGATAACGTAGCAGAATATCGATTGTTAACAATTATATTCTGCTTCGTGCCCAGTTCTGATTTAAAGACTTCTTCAGCTGATTTTGGTGTCTCATCTTCAACGACTTCAACGCGATTCAGTATGATATAATGGAATATCAGTACGATATAATAGGATATAGTGGGATATTCAGTACGATATATGTAAATCGTCCAACCTATTAGGACCGGATCAGACAAATACCAGATGCCACTCAAAGAAATGTAAATCAATGTCTACTAAAAGTTAAATCAACTGCTTACTATACCCACTTGAAAATAATTTGTCCAACCATTTGATTTCAGCCATAAACGGTTCGATAATTTCTTGGCTTATTTAAAGCTTTCAGAATCTTCACCTTGCCGTCTTTCAAGAACATATGTCCAACATTATATTTTCACGTCACCTTAAGCTTTGGTCTTTTCTCGTATCGCACAAACCCTAATATGATTTTGCTCACGTTCTGAATAATGCAAATGATTTATGGATGAATTTCGAAATATTTACTTGTGAAGGAAAACGCCGAAGCTGAAGATATTCTTGCATGATATCAAGCATCATTACCATCTGTGAAAAAATCAGTACCCGATGTCCAGTTTCTTGCAAACGACATAACAATTTGTCCAATAAAATCAATTTTCCGGAAGACTTCAACAGTTGCTGAAATGTTCGTGTTTTCAATTTCAAAATAAAATCAAGTTGAACTTCGAAAAGAATGATATTGGAATACGATACAACATTTAGTTAATCCCTCTGATTTTGTATGAATCGAAATTTCTGAACTGTCTACCCACTATTATTTATAATAAACATAATTCATAAAAAAGTTAAATTGACTTCAGAGATCGAAAATGAACGAACTGCGAAGTTCATCCATAGGAGGTAGGATATATCAATTATCTCGGAAAGTAGAAGGGATTATTATTCGCTTCGATAATAAAGTTAAGGTCGGGTGTTTACCGACCTGTAAGGGAGCCGACAAATCTAATCCTTATTTTGATAAACGACGGAATAAGAAAAACGTACTGTTCTTTCATACCTTTTGAGAGCTCCTTGTAATTTTTGGCTCAAATCCATTTGTAATATTGGCACAATATTAGGAGATTATTCATCCGTAATTTTTATTGTTTATATCTGTTCTACACTTCATAGTACTCACACGATTTAAGAATTTCCTGTCGGTTTTGTCACCTAATTTGTTGAAATTTAAATTCCATCATGAAGACAAACCTGTAATCGAGCATCCGCACCTTCCTCGGGTTGATCATATGACCGAACAAGTGACGAGTGATTGCAACATTTTTTCAGTTCCATAACCAAGTTCACAAACCCATTAATGGATCCTTTTACACCTTTTGAGAGCTCCTTGTAATTTTTGGTTAAAATCCATTTATAATACTGTTTTTGTTGGGCAGTCATATCCACACGTAGAATTTGCTCAACCTGAAGGCACGTTCAACTGTTGAGAAACTAATCGAAGCAGCAATGGAAGGATTGATTTCAGGAAGATAATGTTGGTCTGTTTCGCAGATACGACGTATAATGTATTATTTAGAAGGCCGTCCTTTTATTTCTATTTTTCAAGCCATGATAAGCATAGAATGGATTATCGAATTTAGGAAATTTTAAAATTCAACTTTCAGAAATTCCCTCAAAACTCTTCCAGGCAAAAAATAATGATAAATGAAACCTTAGCTGGTAGTGACTTTTCCACATCCTTTTTTACACGTCTTAACAAAAATGGCTGGAGTTTTCGATGTAACGATGCAATTGTCTTATGATCCGAGTCGTGATGTTCCGCTTCAAATTCTGGCCAACTATCAAATCTGTAAGAAAAAGATGAAATAGCTGACATTCGAACTAATCAAAATAAACAACGTTTTTTTCTAATGAGGGCATCCTCGAATGTAATTCTACCATTCCACATTCTTTCTTGCAATTAAAAAAAAAAAAAAGAAAAAAAAGAAAAAAACTCAGATATTAAATTTCAAAGGTGCTAGCTTTAACAATGCAAGAGAGCAGAAAAACATTAAATTTACTGTGATTCATGAGGGTTAAATAAATTGTATACTAGAATATTTCACTACCCACAGATAACCTAACAGAAAGAATTAAAATGCTATGTTTCCTGTGGTTTCCTCAGTTACCTCTTTTATGTATAAGTTATAGTGGCACGTGACAAAAATTTATTATTACAGGTGATGTTAATAGTTTCACTGTATGCTTAATATTACATCCCGATTTCAAGTTGCTTCAAGATGACTATTCCAGAAACATAAATAAGCATTGATACAACAAATGATCCCCAAATTTATTTTCAAAAACGAGAAAACCCTATTTTCTGAACACTTACTTTTCAGGCATAATAAAGTGCAGCAAGGCCCAGAGTTCTTTCAGTGAATTTTGAAGTGGTGTTCCGGTCACCAATAATCGATGATTTGTTGTAAATTCGAACAACGAACGATATAACAGTGATTCATCATTCTTTAAACGGTGCGCTTCATCAACGGTTAATACAGTCCACTCAAATGATCCAAGAAAGAACTAAAGATATGCAAAATTTATTTGCATAAGAACCCTACAAGCACTACTTTGTAGATTATCGTAAACGTAACCATTCATAATATGTCGCAGTAATGCATAATAAGCAAAATTCACATCACTTATATAAAAGATTATATCAAATAGTTTGGATTTATTACTACTTCCTGCTATTATCAACAGTGTAAAACTTACCTTATCTTTCAGAAGGATTTCGTACGTAGTTAAGACGACATTCACTTTTAGGCGTTTTGTGCTCTGCACGTATAATTCGAATTGTCTTATCTGTAAAGTAATTCTTTTAAACTTCTACGTTACATGAGTACTGAACTAAATTATTCAAATTACTATTATAATTTACACTTCTATATAATCTTTCTTTTGTGCAATTATAAGTTACACTTCTATCCATGTTAAACTATGTGACTGCATTGAATTCGTAAGCTATTAAACATAGCAAAATAACAAATTGTGAAGTTGTTAAAAACTAAAAACTATGTAATACATTTATCAAGTTATCAATTTCACTGAGCAATTCAGTTGCTATAAAATTATCCATATCCATATTTGTCGAAAACAGTACATTTATTACTTATGTTTTACGTAATAGCACTGATAGATTTAAAAATACTATTTTAAGTTACGACAAGTTAGCTAATAAAAAGTACGAAAAATATGAAAATAAACAATAACGTAAGAAAAATTAATGACCAGATCACGGCTCGTAATATCACCAACATAAGTAACAACATTAAGATCTGGTGCCCAAGTTTCGAATTCACGTTGCCAGGAAGCTATTGTACTTAATGGTACTACAACCAGAAATGTTCCATACAATTGATATTTATGATAGAGTACCGAAAGAAAACTAATGCTTTGAATTGTTTTACCCAAACCCATTTCATCCGCAAGTATGCAACTATTCTCCCTGAAATTACATTGAAAATCCTTGCGAATAACCAAGAAATTAAAGCAAGTTTTAGAAGTGATTGACAATCCTATCTTCGCTTCCATTTCTCAACAAAAAATGGTGCATCAGGTCCTATTTTCCTATTTTTGGTCGAATCACGCCAAATTTAGTTAAACCACATTTACTCACTCACATCTATTTCCATTGCTGAAACCCACTTCAACCATTGCCGAATTGTATTTGCTTACTTGTTATAATATAAATTCGATAGTTTCTATTACGGTGATACTATTCACATGCGTGAGTCTTTGAATTTTATGTCCCGCCATATTATACGTCATAAACGAAGTTAGCAAAAATAAAACCGTATGTTTAGCAGGCAGCACATTATCTAAGAGTATTATTTTTGGAATAAAAGCAGTGCATTATATTAAATCATAACTTCCCTTTCTATTACTGATCAAACAGTTCTGAAATTCAATCACGCTAAGATTCTAAAACCAACTTTGTCCAAGCATGTAGCATCCAATTCACTCCTTCCAGCTGATAATCGCGTAGTTCATGCTCTGGATCATCCTTCCGTTGAAGGAAATTTGGGATATTATTCAGCTTTTCAAATTTTGGGCGCTTCCTTAAAGCCTGAAAAAATAACGATGAACCAGATCAGCCTAAAAATAAAAGTTCAAGACGAAGAGAAGTCACACTGAAAAAAGCACAAAAAAAGAGATGCCGATGGACGGTAAAAGACGTAAAGGCATAATAGCTTACTCTATATGGATGCGGTAGCCTACCTCTATAAGTTTAAGAAAGCTTGCCGTACATAAAAGCGCTAAAAAACGCCACAGTTTCGCTAAAACGGACCGGTGTGAGGAAGATCATACAGCTTTATCATACAGGGAAAGATATTGAAACTTATTGCATTTTAAAGTAAACAATTTGTTCCATTGCTTAAGTGGGAGTATCACATTATAAGTAAAAGAAAGTATACTCTGTATCGAAGCCGGAAAATCCTAATTTACGAGAAATTTTATACATTCCAATGACAAATTACATCGAAATGCAACTTTGTTCTCGAACACTGCTTTTAAAAACTTTTAAAACAAAATAAAAAAAGAAACTTGAAAACAAACCGGACAATGTTTATTCGGTATTTTTCCATTATCACGTCGATCATAATATGCATCAATTTTATCTTGAAATTGTCGTGCGATCAAGTGTTCCTCTTCCCATGTGCATTCAGAATATGGTAAGCCACACCATTTTACAAAATATTCCATTCCTTCGCTTTCTCCCTGACCACGCGATATCTGATGAGCTATTACTCGTTCAATAACCTGAAAAAATTCATTCCTTTCGGTAAATATGTGTTAATCACTGAACCAGAACTGCGCTATCTCTTCACTAGAGTAATCATGTACTAGACAACATTAATGTTTAGTATATGTTTAGTTACGCGGAAGAAAGCTCAACGATACCAACTACGCAACCATTCCCGTTTATCCATCAGATGATTACGCATTGATGATGGAACGAATTACAAAATTGGTTCCAACTAGTACTCGCTTTATTTTTTGGCACTGGAATTAGGAGCATCTGACATTCCCAATGAATGACTGGAATGACTTTAATTCTAACTATAAATTGAAAATCTTTGGAATCATTCTGATCTTAATCACAAACTCATCGAAATAAAGTGCTCTTTATATACGAACTGAAATCTTAAGAAAATCAAACCACTTCAACCTCCATCTTTTTCTGCCTTCTCCTCCTTACATACATATACATTACCAATGTATTACCTTATATTGTTCATTAAGCTCATCATTCATCTGCTGCTCACAGTCGAAAAATTCGATATATTCTTTATCTGCAGTAAGTTTCCTGGAATTACGCAATCATGCAAAACTGTTTCTTCGGAATTATGAAAAAATTCGGAATTTCGATCTCAACTTCTAATCTATTTTCACTTTCAAAATCAAATTCCAAGAGCGCTTCAACTATTGAAACTAACCATTCTTCGATATCTCTTAAACGTTTCATATAATTATCGATTTTCTTCAACCCTTTGGCATTACATAACTTTAAGCTATTTTCCGATTCCCATGTATTATGAAGATGTGACCAGCCTAACCATTTGATTAAATACTGGCGTTCCAATTCTATTTCACCTCCGTTTTCTGAAAATATAACATTTGTAATATGACAGCTCACGTTCTTTTCTTTTTTTTTTGATTTTATTTTTACCACTAACACCATTTAGAACGAAGAAGTTTGTCAAAAATAAGGCATATGTATGTCTAACATAGCCATGCACGGATAAGGAATACTGAACGCAGACTTACAATGTTTTACTGGATGTCAGACTCTGATTCATTTTTTTTTTCTGCTTCAATATATATTGCGAAATCTTCAAATTATATTTCAAACTTAGGAAGTCTCCTGCGGAAAGTTTCTAAGACTCTGCACTAAATCATTTCATATAATAATTATCCTTGATATTTTGATCAAAATTTGATTGATAATTTTCCTTAATTTTTGTTTAGTTCAATTACATGAAGTACGACCTTAAAAAAGCAAAATCAATGAATCAGCATTAAAACGTTTATCGAACTTCAATCCTGTTCATCATTTTCTCGCGCTACTACTACCAGTGCAAAAAATATTTTTTCACAATTAGTACCTGCTAGTTTAACATTCGGATCACCTTTATCCTCTACATTGTAGCATGTTGTCGGTGCTCCGGTTGCTCCTGGATATCCTGCTCGATGACGTAATACCTTTTCGATCGTTTCACTGCCCAAAGTATTATGATCTCCTGAACCACCACCTTCTACTTTATCACCTTCATCCCATTCTAACACATCATCAGAATTGATCTGAAATTTAAGATATAAACTACTATAACAATGGCAAATATGACCGAATACCGATGCATAAAATGCCTGGGTGATCAGTAAATACCTTACATCTGAATGATCCATACATCAAATATTCCAAGTAATTATGCTTGATGCCATCATCATCTAATTTTCAAACTGGTTATGATATTACGGCAAAAAGACGCGATACAGGCATGTTTATGCATATCTGTGACTCGTCCACGATATGGCGAGTGATTTTGGTTAAAAACAAACCAAATAGAAGCTAGTGTATTGTTTATAATAAACAAGAGGTATAAGAAGTCAAACGATTTTAGAATGAGGGAAAATTTACAACAACCTAACATCCTATTCTGAAATTGTTAGGGGTATCAGAAATAGTTCCAAATGATCGTAATATAGAAATGATGAAAGAATACAACGCCGTTTTTTTCTAACATTTCTTTGCCATAATTATTGTTAAGTTAAATCATCCCTAATTTTAAAAGTATTTAGTTTTACGTGATTGTTTCTTTCGTTGATATACCTGATAACAGGACTTTAAATTTGCCGACGGCACTTAAGCAATACACTTGCTACAACTATTAAAGTCATAGGCTTTTTGATGACCTTTTGATTGCAAGAAAAACGTATGATATTTAATGTATGATATGACCTCCTCGTCCGAACTAATATCCCGATAATTGATGCGATTTTTTTCACCATCAACTTTGCTCCGACGTGTAGTACGTACTCCTCCCGAATCATCATCAGAACTTATACCACGTTTCCGAGGCCGCTTCTTTGCTTGCAATTTCCTTGGTTTTTGACGCACCTTTTGTGACATTGTAATTCCCGACGATGATTCACCGCCACTAGTTTCATCCTCTTCGGATTTAGGCAATTTCCTGCAAGAGTGAAGAAGACCTTAAACTATGACTTCCAGAAAATTGTTTCAAACATTACAATAGTAAAAATCATACCTTTTACCGGATTTTTTTACTGTTTCGTTTGTCCCCTTCTCTGTATTTGAACCAGTTGTCTCCTTACGCTGCCTTGAAGATCGTCGCAATATATTCTCATCTTCCAGAAACTTAATAAAATATAACTGTCAATAATACGAATAACTATTTATGATCATCTCAGTCACGACATTTTGAACTATTCCAATCTTGAATTACATCATTTCATTCTACAACCTTGCTTTTAGCAAGCCAAAATTGCTTGAATTTAACGAGGAAGTAGTAATTAGGCAATCTTTGATATAATCTTTTAACCTACAGAACAGAAATTTTTTCCAATCATACCTTTCGTGTTTCATCTGTAATTCTGACACCACGTTTCTTTTTTACCGTACCAACCTCTCCATCACCACTTTCAGCACTGAATACTGAATCACTTTTCGGTTCATTAACACAGTAATCACCATTTTCACTATCTATAAGTATGCATAGGATATGTAATTTCCATAAGGACTGATTGATTTCCACCTTTCAATTACTGAATTGAAGGAGAAAAAGTTGTGAGGTATAGTATAAAATCATTCCTTTTAAATAATTTTAAATACTTAGATAGAGATCAATTGCCAGCATTAATCCTTACTTTTCGAACCGGAAGCATCACTTTCACCATCCTTCGTATCCGAATCACTCTTTGAGCTTCCAGTTGATGACATTTCCCCATCGTTGCCTTCTTCGAACTTCTTTCCTATGCTACTGATTCCACTGCTTTTTGTTGATTCTAAAAGAAGATTAGGTATAGATTAGGTAAGAAGATTAGGTTTTTTTCATTTCGTTAATTGCGAAGAAGTTTATTTCGCAGAAAGCAAACCATCAAACTGCTGATTTTTTATCATTTATATATAAGTACAAAATATAGTAAACAGTAGCATTATTGATTTCTTGGCTAAGATTTTCATTCTCACATCCTTTGAAGAAGGTAGTAATTGCCAACAGTTTCGCACTACCATCAAGTAAAACGTTTCTGCATATTTTTCTACAGAATGGCAAGGATTTTTCCTTTTTTAAATGTGCTACAAAACAATTCGCGCTGAAAGCCTTATGTTTAGCGGAAATTTCATCTTCGTTTCAAAATTTTGTTTCTTGAGCGAAAATCACGAAATCAATAAATGCATGGATTTTGAAAATTGGACTGGAGAGGAAAGTTTCATCAATTGAAATTTCATCTTAATGATTTTTGGATGAGAAGGAGGAAGGGTAGGGAAAGGTGAAGAGGCACAGAGATATAGATTAGGAGAAAGAAAATAAGTTGCAAGAAGTTTTTTACTTTTGCAATTAGTTCCTTTCAGACAGATGATCTGATTACACGTTTTACGGATGTGTAATCGGGTCATCCATTTCAAAAGTTAACTTCACACCGTTGCCAGATACAAAATCATGTCATATTGAGTTGACCGATCGAATAAGCTCCAATGATTAAAAAGATGAGTTGGATGGTGATGGAAGAAATATTTTCCTCGATAATTAAACGGATTTTTCTCAACAACAAGAAACTTACCATATTCTTTGAAACTTAAAAAAAAAATCTCAAATTCTAATTGAAATTCTTTAAATTCTGTAAGTTGTAATTTTTCGATTTGAAAACAGAAGAAAATCAACAGCTTTCTAGTATTTCCCACTTTTCTTTAATACACAATCGGATCGAATGCTTAAAAAAAACTCGTATATATTTTTCTTTCTTCTGGGGGAAATTTCTCCAATCCTTCCAAAAATCACTTCCTAATATCTTGAGTTAAAATCCAGACGTAAAAAAAAGGAAAAAACGAGTTGAAAAATTGAAAGCAGACTGGAAAAAGATTTGGAGGAAAAACTGTTGCAGTTATATTAGGGAATCATTACGGAATGTCCCGATAAAAAGAAAATTTGAGAATTCGAAAAACTTTTTTGCATTAATTCAAACTTTGACATAAAATATTTTTTACATTGATTCAAACTTTAATGTAGAAGATTTTCAAATATAAAAAAATTTATTACATTCAAAATTCTTTACTTTTATTAGACTGAAACGAAACAAGAGACCGTGAAAAACACACCTTGTCGTGCGGTTAGATCAACCGTAATAGTTCCTTGATGATCTGATATACTTTCACTTCCGCTACTTTCTGCTGTGAATTCCGAATCTGAGCTTACAGATGATGATGATGATGGTGATGATGATGATGATGATGATGATGATGATGATGATGATGATGATAATGGCATTTTTTCACAAAGTAACAACAGGAATAATACACAGATATAGTATACAGTAATAAAATGATGAACAGTATATTACAGGACAAACCGCTACTTTGATGCTTCAAATCATCGATAAAAAGACCTGAAATCAAAATTTACACAATTATTTATTACAATGCTTTTCGGACTTGTTTACTTAGATGAAAATAATTTAATAAGTCGGCACAAAACAAATCTTTTTCGTAGTGGTCATCCCTCTAACAGATAGTTTTAAGAATATATTAGGCTGTATGCTAGACCAAACTAAGTGACCAGTAGAAAGGCCACAATACCCGGCTATACAAATCACATCCTACTTTTCCAGTGAGAGAAAAAGGAACGATGAATTGATATGATAACATTATCAATGTGATGTAACAGATTCACATCGTTTTTAAATCAGCTAACTTAGTTATAATATTACATATAAATTCATCTCATAAGTTTTTAAATAAATGAATTTAATCTAGTTGGATTTAAAAGAAGAAGACAGTTTATTTTGTATTCAATTACTACGAGAAAAAAGAGGGACACTGTGATTGGCAACAATGTAGGCAAATCACCGGTCAGTAAAGAAAAGCTTTGGAACAAAATAGAAAAAAAAACTGGGGACTTCTCATTGATAAAAACTGCAATTGACTTAAGAGGAAGAAACCTAAGCGGATCTTCATGGTTTTTGCAGAAATTTTCATGAACACTTACTTTATTTCTTATAGATGATTCGAAAAATCAAAAAGGAAACCCATAAAAGTAATTTAGAAATTTTGAAACTTAAAATTATTGTTTCAAGAAAGCCATAAGAGGTAAAATCATAGTATATATTCGATTTCTGATTTGCAATATTTTGAAAAAAAAAGAATTAACATGTTGTTTAAAAACTAATATCAATTTTGAAGAAAACATATGTAAAATTTAAAATCAATTTATGGCGGCGTAACTAATTCAAATTTAAGAATTGTTTTCAGCAAAATTAATGCAATTAATGATTAGTTTAATCATGCAATCCAGTAATTATATGTTTTTTATCTTTTCTTCTCAGTCTATTTGGCCCAAAAAAGGATCATGTATTTACAGGATATTTAGTGATCAGGTTAGTATCCGTCTCAGACCAATCAATAAAACAAGATATGCTGCTCAATGCTTACAAAAGCTGATCAATGTCAGAAGACTTATGTTCCCATCTTCTCAGCATTCTCCTTCGGCTTATAAGAGCACAAATGTCATCATTACCAGTGTTAGGAAGTTAGTGTTTAAATCAGGTGAGGTTTAGGTTCTCAATTTTTGTGGCTCTACAGTAATAATTCACTTCTTAATCATGTGATACGTTACATATAAATTAGTTAATGAAAGTGAAATATATCTTTTAGTTTTTGAAAATCTTTCGCATCTATTTTGAGAGAGGGGAAGGGGAGATAAATGACAGCATAAATCTCGTCTTAACTGATTGTCTCTTCTTTTAGAAAATCTTTCGGCTACTGTAATTATTACTCCTTAAAGAGTTGGCATTATCGAAACAATCACTATCATACGAAAATGCCGAAATGGCATTGCTGTTTTCCGAGTTATGGCGCTGCAGTATGTGGCACCCATCGTACAGCACAAAATCCGCCGGAATCAAATACGACCGTGGAATTCAGGTCTACTACTATGGGTAGAGTTTCTTTTCGTGTTCGGGATATATTAGACGAGATAATTAGCATGTGCAAATGTAGCTATTTGAGATTTAATTCTAATTCAGCGAACAGAAAAATATCAGAGTAATGGGAAAAAATTTTGGAAAAATTCCAAAAATGCTACCAAGTTCGGGAAGTTAAAGGGGTAATGCCGCCGGAACCAGAAGCCGAGCTAAATTGGTGAGGAATGAAATGAATGAGCATTAAGGACTAACTCGAACTAACGATCGGCAAGCCAGTAAGACAACAATCCAAAACACCGATTTGGCTCTTCTCCACCTATCTGTTAACGAGCATTGAGAGTCCCCAGATTACCAGTAATATCAAAGTGGTTGAAGTAGCAGAGATCCCGAAATTGGTAGCAAAACTATAGGTACGGATAATCCTTATTATAGCAACAAAGCAACCAAACAAAAATATATGTGTCGAATGCAAACGTTATTGATTCCTCCCAAATTTCTCGAACATCATCACCTTTTAAGATATTTCAAGAAAATAAAAATACCTGTTTCGCTTATTTAGGAATCTCAAACAACAAACAATCCATATCACAGCAGAACGATATGGCATACGCACACACACACACACACGCACACACACGCACACACACATACTCGCACATATACTGATCACAAATAAATTTCCGATGTGCTGAATTAGCGATCAATAAACAATTACTACATCAATAAGAACCAAGGATCCCTGGAATCTAGCGGGGGGAATATTCCAGAATTGGGAAAAATCCTTGCAAAGCAAATAATACTGCATAACGTTCGGGTTCATGAAGACTACTTCCAATCGTCCCAAAACCCTGTAAACTTCGTCACTGACCTCGGGAACACCATAGCCGGCACCACCATCATCATCATCACCATCATTGCAGAAAGGAAAGACGCAGAACGCGAGTCGCAACGCAACACAAAACCCAAACGTTATTGAAGTGGGAGAAGCAAGATATTCCAAACGGGACACTTTCAGCTACAAAATGAATAAGCGGAATTTCAAATTTGTCAAATTCCTCTTTTCCCTCTTCCACAAGTTACCTTGGGAACTTTCTCAACCCTCTTGACTTTCTCCTGGATCATTTAATGCGCAAAAATGCAATCATTTTTGTAACTTTTAAAAAATTTATTTAAAATTTAAAACAAAGGCAAAGTAGAGAAAGGATACGACAATAACAACGATAATATAGGATTAAAAAAGAAATCTAAGCTAACGCAACAAACATCCGAAATAACTGATGATACAACCTAAGGCACAGGAAAATGACCACTTTAAAATCTGAAATTTTCAAAGTGAACCAAAAGAAAACATATGCAAAAATTCACATCACAGCTTCATGGAATGATTTACGTATCTATCTAGTAGTAAGTAACTGAGGTTGTTCGGATTTCACACAAAACGAGAGTTCATCGCCTATTTATCACTTATAATTTACTGATACTTCGTGGTTAATAGATGATGAATGTTGAAAACTAAAAAAAAAACAACAGCGGGAAACAAAAGAATATTACTGAAATGCAACTATCAGCTGCCGAATTTGGAAGATTGAAAAGACAGTTCCACCATCAAAAATGGAACAAAACAAAAAGAAAAGCGGAACTACAACATTTGCCTTCTTGGATCTAACCTACGCCAATCAAACAAGCAAAATTTACCAAACCACAAAAAGGATTCCGAAATTTGAATATATTCATGCATCTGAATTTTCAATTCGACTTCAGGTGAGTGGCATGAGAATACTCAAGTAGCACCTTATTCCAGAATTTTAGTCTACACAGGGTCTGAAATTAAATACATATATAATATATATGTAAATACTCAATAAATTAAATAAGCAACAATTGATTAACATTAACCGACAATGGACGGATGAATCCGGCTACTGTCATAAGTCTGCAACAAGCGAACTTAAAATCCAACGCTCTTCATTTCTACTTCAGTTTTAAAAATGATCCCGACCCTTTACAATTCTTCCTTCTTCTTCGGTTTCCCGTCTCTCTTGTATCCTTTCAGTTCTTCCGTTGCATGCTTTGCAATGTATTTGATAAAATCATCCACTTCCCGACCGCCAGAGTATGGTTCCGGCTTGTCCTTTCTATTCTTCGGTATCCAGTAAAGGGTTGGAAACCTATAATGGAAATGATAAAACAAGAAAAGGTTTCAGATGTCCCAGCATAGCAAGATCCGACCAAAGCTTTATCAAATACCGCGCACCGCGCAGGTCATCCATGGAAAGAGCTGGAAAGTGAGGGATCTGTTAAGTGAGTGAGAGATGTCACAAATATCAGCGATTCAAAACAAATATAAGAGTTGTTTACTATAGCTAACACCTAACGTGGGCAGACACAAAGATCGACATGAGTTAAACCTTAAAGTGAGAATTCTTAATAGTCGTTTGACGAAAACCATGCAGACGTGCACCGTTATTTCCACAGTTAGAATAACTCAGATTGCAACCAGTGTGAATTATTTATGAATAAAGCTTTGCGGTAGCTTTTAGGGTATATCTAATGTGAAAACAGATAAGGCTGGTATTTCTAATACCATGAACTTTGGATCATTCTTTACAGTTGCTTTATGCAAAAAAGTGAGGAACCCAAGAACTTTTTGCCGAAAAAACTTGATATCTGGATTGAGTCAAACTTATCAGTGGAGCGAAAATAATTAGAAAACTTTATAAAAAAAGGATAGTCCCAATCATATTTTTAAATATTAATGAAACTCAATAAATGATTTTTTCATCGCCTAAAGCAGTGCCAATAACCATACGTCAAATTCTGTTAAACAAATAAATGACATGACGACAATCGATAAACCCGCGTTGATAAAAATGAGATAGAAAATTCGCTTAAACTTCAGGACCTATACCTTACACGAGTTCCAAATTTTAAGTTTGCAGGAGGTAATTCAGGAAGCTGAACAGTCAAAAGTCACTATTGGTTTATTTGGTAATGCAGAACGCAAATCATGAAGAACATTAATCATGATGATATAAAGGGAGATTTTGGAGATTTAATGATGAATTGAAAAACAAGTCGAGGTATGAATGACAATCGGATGACAATTAACTGTAACCTACTGGTATAGTTGAATCACTTTTGTGAAGAGCATATTTGTTGCTGATGTCAATTAAATCATAGTAACGCACGTGACGGAAAGCGACTGTGGTATGACACTACGACGTACTTTATTTGACAAAACAGTGAAGTTCGTTCAGTGAGGTAGAAGAATTTAAGCACTTTTATCCGAAAGAAAAAGCTTTCCATTGCGGATAAGGGCTAGCTGAATTCTATATGCCAGTTAATTTCATTCCAATGGATGAAACACATTACGCGTACTTATAAATTTAATTTTCTGCGGTGTAAGAAAGGAGTATATGTCATATGTTGCACAACAAAATACAACCTAATTACTGGAAACGATTACGTAATGTTGAAAGATAGTAAATAAACTACTAGCAATCTTAAATATGTCGAAAAGACGCTATTATTTGTTGGCTAAGCCAGACGCACCGAAGATTCAAATCAATAAGTTGATAAAGAAGATGAACGACTGATGAATCGCTATCGAGATCATAAGACGTCATTATATCGGCATATATCTACACAATTACCATCAAATATCTAGGATATAACGATCCATACTCTATACTCCCATAACTTTTCGAATCAATAAAAAGGATATGGCGAAAAAAAAAAACGTGGTTGAAGCTCACCCTTGCACTTGGAATGGTGGTGGTACATCATTCGCCGTTGCATCCATTTTTGCAATAACAACACCTGATTCGCCAGATAATTTTTTGCCTAATTCATCATATTTAGGTGCGAGTGCCTTGCAGTGTCCACACCATGGAGCATAGAATTCAATCAAGCATCCTTTTCCACATCAGTAACCATTTCTTGAAATGTTTTAGCAACAATGACCTAAAAATACCTGAAGTTAGAAGGCCATCCAAGACAGAAACGATGAACAGCGACCAATTGCTTTCTTAAGTTTCATTGTATGGGGTAACTTTGTGAATAAAAAGTGACAGAAAGTAGTGTTTGAG
>NW_018108520.1:64705-73348 GCF_000183805.2 Loa loa
ATGGCGAAAAAGCGTGGTTGAAGCTCACCCTTGCACTTGGAATGGTGGTGGTACATCATTCGCCGTTGCATCCATTTTTGCAATAACAACACCTGATTCGCCAGATAATTTTTTGCCTAATTCATCATATTTAGGTGCGAGTGCCTTGCAGTGTCCACACCATGGAGCATAGAATTCAATCAAGACATCCTTTTCCACATCAGTAACCATTTCTTGAAATGTTTTAGCAACAATGACCTAAAAATACCTGAAGTTAGAAGGCCATCCAAGACAGAAACGATGAACAGCGACCAATTGCTTTCTTAAGTTTCATTGTATGGGGTAACTTTGTGAATAAAAAGTGAACAGAAAAGTAGTGTTTGAGAATTATGCAAGGAATTAATGCATGCAAAAATTGATAGATTCGAAGAAATATGGTTTGATTTAGCATACTAATAAGCGGCAATCGATAAAAGAGTATTCCGTAGGAAAAGCATAAGGATTTACAAGTTTCTTTATGCATTTATAATCCTATTCCGGTAATTTTTAAGGCCTTAGTGATGATTAAAAATACCGAAAATGCAAAAAGGAACTTAAAGTCGAGTTCATTCGACAAAAATGGGAGTGAATATTTTCAACCATACAAAAATTCCGACACCATTACTACAGTAAGGATAGCGAGTTCAAGCAACTCCCATTTACGATCAAGTTCCCATACTCTTCCTCATGCCCAAAAGTTCCGCATGGTAACAGAAGAGAAAGAAAAACCGTATCTCCCGCAATAAACAGAAAGGATTCGGCTCTATTTTGTCGAAGAGGAGATGTAGTGCCCTCTACGATGTTGGAAAAGTGAAGCCCGAATATCAGCAGATAGGTTATAAAAAGTGCATCTTTATTTCCGCTTTAAAATTAAAGAACTGAGACAGCATAACATCTTTATGTAATCTGCAAATAGTCTCCAATTAAATTTTAAAAGAATTTGAAAATTCCACCAGATCATGGAAACAGACCTTAACATCACCCTGTTCTTCAGGTGGTTCTTCGCTCTTCAAATGCGGTTCTAATCTATCATTAATAACGTCTTCGACAAATTTTCTTAAATTTTCCACGCTGGAATTGTTCATGTTTTTAATATTGTCTATATCATCATGTATGAATAAAATCAGTTATCGTTACATATTTATCTCTTCTACATCCACTACAAATTTGGTATTTCGCCCTCTCTCCCCATGTATTTGGTATCTCTAATTATAAACCACTTTGCCAGGGACTTAGCAAACCATCACGCAGGCAACATGTTCACATGTGGTCATATGTCAACTTTTGAAGCTTTCATTAACAGAGGCTTAGCGACACCATATTTAAGCTTTGTTTTTGGTAGACTCGTCAATAAAAACATAAGGAAGCGTAGAAAATAAACACATATTTGTAGTAATTAATATAATTACCTGAACTCTTCTTTCATAAAGAATTTGCCTTTCGTACTACGTGCCGCAACAAGTGGTTTAGTATCTTTACGATTAGTTAAACCAAATTCATCAAGGTCCTGAAATCAAGACATATTTCAATAACGCAATCGCCTAAAAGCATTCCGAAATTGAAATTGAAACTAGATCACAACCGTTTGGCTGAACTGCACAACTTAACAATCCAAACTTCTTTTAACACAAAAATCTGAACCCAATTCCGCAATATATGCTAAAATGAACAACCAGGAGAAGGATGTTTCTTAATCGGAGGAATATGTTGCTTTCACTTTGAAAAACCGATAAAGACATATAAAGAGCTGATGGCATGACAAAAATTTCGTATATAGAAGAAAACCAGTTGATTAAAATTCAAAAATATAAAAAAGAATATTTACAAATGAGAAGTCGTCCTTGTTGCTTACAGCAAAATATGCTTTCCTTCTGTAATCCTTCGCAACCATAAGAACACGATTTCGCCAGTAATTAGACCCTAAAAGCAATAACAGCGGTTATCACAATGAATCTAAATTCATATAAGAGATATCGCAATATCTGGAAAACGTGAAAGCTTCATATTTGGAAAAGAAAAAGAAAAAACTAACAAGACCTTTTGGATCCAATTCATAATCAACCTTGCTGTAGACAACAAACATTGGAAGTAGATCAAACTGGTACCGATTTTCGGAAGTTCGTATACCAACAAGTCCATTCCTATATAAATCTTATGTGTAGACTAAAACTGTCCAAAAAATCGGAAAAATTAAAGTGCTGTGGCGTTTTCATGCGGATTTCAAATTTTCATCCAGTATACTGAAGTAAAATAAACAATCCTAAAGAAGCAAATTTCATTTTCTCGCATCTAATGAACAACTCATTTCCGGAAGGATAATCTCAAACTCTTGATACTCCCACATTTCCCAGGCTACTGTCTTTCATTTTAAGCTATGATCAGAAGGCGAAAGGAAGGGGCAGACAAACAATAAATACCGTACGTTTCGTGTAGAAGGAATTCTTTGATCTTGTCTGTATCGTAATTCCCATCGTATTTGAATCCACTTGGCTCAAATTTGTTGTGAAACTTCTTTGGTTGGTATGCAACAATATCACTGAAAGACAACATTATCATACAATTAAAATCAAGGGATATTTGGAACAGATTAGTATTAGACCGTATGTTTCGTGCGTCATAAAGGTAGGATAGAACCAACTCATTGTATCCATTTGATTCTAGAATTTGTTTATTTGAAGTCCATACAAATTTAAAACGATCTCTTTCTGTATCCGCAACTTTTAGGAAGGAGTCTTTCAACTTGCTGTCTCCCTCGAAAAATCCTGAAAATATATTACAGTGAGATCACAATAAAAGAAAAAAAGAAAAAGAAAGAGAAAACGAGACGAGCAAATTAGCATTAAAAGGTTTGGTAAGTGCATTCTGACACTTCACAACTTGATGCTAATAAGCTGCACATGTAAGAGAAAATGAATGTAAAGAAAAATGGAAAAAGAAAGACCATTCTGCCAAATTATTTGACAGTACAACGGAACTGATTAGGACTAACAAACTTTTAGTTAACTCTGAAACCCTCCACCTCAAATCCTGATTAACTCCGAAATAAAACAAAAGACATACCACAGATAGTGACATCGTCGGATTCCAACATTTTCTCGAATTCTTGTGATGTGCTAATTTCTGTAGCTGATGGACCAGCCTGTCCTCGCATATATTTCACAATACCTTCCGCAACTCGTGGACCATCATAATCTTGAGCCAGTTCACCTTTACGGAAAATTTTCAAAGTCGGGAAACCACTAACACTGAATTCATCGCAAGTTTTCTTTTCTTCCGTACAATCAACCTTAAAAAAAAAAAGACATCTACAGGTTAAAATGAAAATTTGCAACTTGCAATCACCACAATTGCTTAACTATTTAGCTCTCTAGTCTCATTTAATTCCGGAAAATTAATCAATCCACGAAAAAAAATCCTCTACGACTCCATGACTCATTCGATTAAAAACTTTTCACGAAATACGATGTCTGCTTGTGTCAAAGAAGGGGAAAAATCACCTCTGCTAAATGAATAGGTGGATCATTTTGCAAAAGTTTTGTTGCCGCCTTTTTCAAATTCTGGGGCCAATTTTTTACAGTGTCCACACCTAAAAAAGTTAGTAAATGCAATTTTCCTGTCATCTGTAGAATACAACAATAACGGTTTAATAAAACGGAAAACCTCATCATGCAATCTACAAGGGAAAAGAAATCGAATGAAGAAACACGAGACTGTAAAACTTTGCAAACAAGTGGAAACACTACACTAGAAATTTTACGACATTTAGGGCATAATAAAGCAAAGCGACCACATAATTACTATTCTCTTACCATGGTGCATAAAATTTCACAAGTAACACATCATATTGTTTGGTTCCTTCTTTGAAATCAGCATCCGTAAATTTCATCACATCACCATCGCCATTTGCTATTGGCAATACCAACAATAAGAAAGAATTTAAAATTAAAACCGAATTAAATAACCTTAGCAGTGCCATCCTGAAAATTCATCAAATATAAAAATACCCAAATCCTGCAATATTTATATACGAAAACGTATAAAAGTTTGGTTAAAAACAAAGGAAAAAAATCGAAGAAAGAAGAAAAATGAACAAAGACGTGCGTGGCATCATCGTATAACTCATATAGAAAGCTAACAAGATGCTATCTGTTGGTGGGGCGGTTTTTTCGATCGATATAACATCAACAAATTACACCTCTCTTTCTCTTTCCTCACTCTTCCTATCGCTCTCCTCTTGGCCTAAGCATAACTTTTACCTTTTCTAACCATCATAATTTTGCTCAAACCATAAACTCAGATCGATTTCATAATAAGAAACAAAACCTCGTCATTTAAAAGAAATCAAATAAAACAAATGTTACAAAATCAACCGTTCTCAAAGAAATTATTTCACCAATAAAATCTCAAACGATGTATGTAATTTAAAAATTAATCTATAACAGTGAAATAAAATTCTCAAATGCTCACATGCAATCTTTTTCATATATACTTGCATGCAAGCAAATTTGCATGTCGCATACATTTGAGAGGTGAAAATAACGAAAAAGATGAAATAGGGATGCTTGTTGTTCCCAAATCAACTAGAAATATAACCAGAACAAAAAGCAAATCAAGAGTGGGGAAGGTAATGAAAAGGGACCAATCCCGTCATAGAGTGAATGAAAAGTTTTCAGAGAAATGTTAGACGATATATTGGATATTCAACCGCAATCTTTCAGTCGATAAACTTCAGTGAGAGCAAATTTGTGTAAAAATCTGCTTAGCTGATGATCGAATCCAACATATGGTCAATGATAATCTATGCTCTTAGACTCCATGGTCATTAAAACATCGCGTTAAAATGTGCAACGATTTTCTTCCCTATGCTCTTCTCTTCGTCGTATCCGCTTCTATAAATAAAATTGATTTGACAATGAAATCAAATTAACATGTTGGAACCATTTTTCTTATCCTCTCTCTCTCCCTCTCTCTTTCTCTCTGTTTAACCTTTACATACTAAAATATTTTCAGGAAAGAAGCATCAAATAATATTAATGATAATAATCCTGTATTCACATAGAGAAGTGATCGGATTCACATTGAAATATCCTCCTTTTTCACATAAATTCCTCGCATGCACCCAAACCTTGTTTACTTACACAAATGGCAATCATTGTCAGTAAATGATATTAATAATAATAATATTTAACATATCATACAATCAAAAAATAAAATAAAAAGGTAATGAACCTGTCATTGATATGAAGGTAATAATGCTATCACTGATATGATATCACTAAATCGAAATAACCTAACCATTCCATCCACTCATATTTCATATTATCCATAGTTTTTTGGATAATATTGAGCCTAATGATTTCAATTAATAGTTACAATCATTTATAGAAAGCTAGAAATATTCCATGGAAAACCTGTCTGAACTTGTCTAATACGTGATTCCTCCACTCATACGCATATCCTGAATGCTTATTTAACAAGTACTTACGTGATCTTTCACGCAATATTTATGTCTTTATCTACATTTATGTCTCATGATGAAAAATATACAGCAAAGATGTATATTTTATGCGTGTTTGATGTATGATAAGCAAAAAAAGTATAACTTACACTGTAATATACCTCGTTTTAAAGAAAATGCTAACAATTCCGTCTATCGTGAACTATATTTGTTTCCCAAGTGGGAGAATCTGTGAAAACCTCGGGGGAACCCGTGAAATTCTACAATAACATTGTTATCAATATATCAAAAGGTTTGATCAAATTATATACACTAACTCGACGAATTCTGGAAGTATGTCTACAATTTAAATTTCATACTTTCTTCTTTCTCTTCCATTCTTCCTCTTTCTTCTATCTTACCACGAATTTGCCCGTGGAATTATCCCGAAAATACCATGCAACACATTTGACAAATTTTTCGAGATTACACTTATAACTTATATTTAAAATCGATATGAGACTAGATTAAATGATCATTTAAGATTAGCATTTCAGAATGTAGCAGTTTCAATTCTGAAAAAATCTCAAAAAGGTGCAATATCAGGTATGATTCTTTCCCGAGAATTCCCAAAGGATATTTCTACGGAAAAAAAAAAGATATTTGATACAAGAAATGGGACATGACGTATAAAAGCCCAAAACCTTCACCACCAATATACACCCATTCACTTCGTCATCCCCCTTCACAAATGGTCGATTGCGCCGCAACGCATGACACACGCGCTAGCGTTCAACGTCCCACATGTCTCATTCTCTCATTGGTTAACTTTATTTAATGCTACGTCATGTTCCACGTCCAAACAAACTGTTATAAAATGACTCGCAAACATGCACATCAATTCTACCATTTGCGCTCCTATTTGAATTAGATGAATTCAATCCTACCATTTGCGCTCCTATTTGAATTAGATGAATTCAATCCTACCATTTGCGCTCCTATTTGAATTAGATGAATTCAATACATTTGATCTCGATACTGTCCAACATTGCCTCACACAAAGCGGAAAATGTACAATTAATACAAGTATTGTTTTATGGAATGAAACAGAAGCTGTGAGTAAATGCTTATATCAAAAGATTGGAAATTACCAGGCACGAGTCTATGACGTTCACATCATTGTTGATGAATTTCAAATGGCATTTACATTTAAGTATAAAACGATTCAAAAAACTACGATTTTATCAATCCCAATACAATGGACAATAATATTATAATCAATAAAATAAATGTAATAAACCTTTACCAAGATACAATCAAGATACAATTATAAAGGATAGAAAATCAAATCCTGAAGAAAAGGGAACTGATCCGGAAAATACCAAACTTCAACATCTCTATAATACTCTTCAAGAACAATTTCAGCAAAGGTTTAATGAAATCTATCAAAATAGCTACTGTAATCGTAATAACTTACACTTATTGAATGGACATCGCACTATAATCCTACTGTAGCTGCTAACCTAATACTACAAAGGGATGACATAATCGCGAAACATATCAGTGGAAGTTTCCAAATTGCACTTTGCAAATCAAACAACCCCGAATCAAAGTCAATAAAATTTACCAATGGCATCATCGACCACTTCGAAATTGAAAGAATAAATGCTGAGCTGGAAATTTTATCACAACAACGGACCTACACCAATTATCAAGCCAAACGGCCAGAATGGAATATCTAGGGAGAGATCAACCAAGAAAGCACTGAACTATCAGAACAAATTGGACATGAAGTTAATAAAATGACCGAACTAATACAAGAAGAACTGACAACTTTGTGATGCATTGGCGGCTCATCACTTTTGGCATTTGTGTTTTCGTAATTAGTTTGGTAATAATTATTATTAAGATGAAATTAGCATATTCTGTTTCATATTTCATCTGCCTTCTATTAACCGTTCAAATCGAGCGACAAAACCGACTGAAATTGAATTAGCTGCCTCAATAAAAAACCAGCAAAAATAAAATGCATTTATTAAACAACCAAATCAAATATTTTAATTACATCCCTTAAACCTAAAATTTTCTCTCAGTCGGAAGTGTCGGAAAAGCCGAAATAGCTGTATCATAGAATTACTCATTCAAATAGTTCGCATTTACATTTATTCCCTTATTTCTCTCATGTTTAAAGTCATGAGTCAGCCAACAAATCTTCATATCTCCTAAAAGTGCTTTTTCAGATGTTAAGATTTGTGCGCATCTGGTAATTAATTTGCAAAGGCTTTATTCCATGCAAAATCTTGTATACAATGGTGAGAAAGCAGTACATCTAATAAAATAATTTCTACGCAATTTTTTATGAAAACTGTTCTTATATGTAAATTTCTCTTGCAGCTGTGAGAATACTGTCAATTCGCAATGATTGTTCCTCTCCACACATCCTATATATAAACCATAAGAAATTCTAACATGGATCCAATGTTAATTTCAATAAGTCGCCACTCAGCTCTACTCAACACGATCGTCATTTCTTCTCTCCGTTCATAAATTACTACATCCATATTTCTATCGTTGTTCTACTGTATTGTTCGGAACTTCTTTCTACTATAATCGGAATTAATTCGAGCCTATTTTTATTGCATTTCGCATCCGAACAACAATGGAGGATAACTGCTATACTCCTCAAACAAATAACAAAACCGGTATTCAATAAGTCATTCATTCGAAAAATTAACTGCTTTTATAACTAACAAGAACAGTATTCCTCATCTTCTAACTCTCTTTTTTCACGACAAATGATATGAAAATGATGAAGGTAGTTTCGACGGTTTAATTACCCAAGTTTGAGGTAATTGAATGTTTCGGCCCAGAGTTTCGGCTGCTGTGGCTTGAAGTAAAATTTTGGAACGTCCTGCAATTTTGTGGGACAACAAATGTAACATTTAATGTATGCCATCGTATTTGTTGATGTCTACGACCACACCACGTTGAAAGCACGACATCCCGTCCGATCTGTCAAGTTAAGCAACGTTGGGCCTGGTTAGTACTTGGATCGGAGACGGCCTGGGAATCCCAGGTGTTGCAGACAATTTTTGCAATTTTGCGCTTGTGAAGGTATTAAAGCGTTAAATGATGAGAATTTAGTGTATGGATTGTTTTTTGCACGCATGAGAACCGATGATTATTGA
>NW_018108521.1:0-8915 GCF_000183805.2 Loa loa
ACAATGATTCGAGGAGTAAAAAGATTCTTAGGTTTTGGAAGAACTTTCAGAAAAGACCTTTTAAATGGAAAAAGTCGGTATTTAGCTCGTCTAATGATTGTACTGCTTCACTATACTTTATAAAAATAACCATTTCAGGGAAAAATTTTTAAAGTCAGAAGATTAATGAATGAATGGAAGAATGAATAATAGATTGGTCGATTTCAAGTGATTTAGTCGAATTTTGTAAGATTGCAAGCCATCCATTCTGGACTTACTTCTCTAATACAATATTATCCAGACCTTAGGAAAAAGTACAAGAAAGTGGATAATTGAGTTATGCCCTTTGAGTTTTTCAAGATTAGAGAAAATGAGTCTTAAATATAACAGTTTCAGGTCAGTTTAAAATATGTAAAATGTAATATAACGATGAATTTATTCCTATACTCGTTTATTCTGGTCATTGTCCACCTCATCCAATCGCTTTTTTCTTTACTTTTCCTTCACTCTGCAGAGAGAATGGAGCAGAAATGACGGTAAAGTGATGGATAAACAGTACGGTGAATTGCAGAATAAATGAAATGGAGATTGCTTACTGATATTTCCAATACCTCAGACAACATAGTGATTTGTTAGCAAATTATACGAGAACTGCGGTGAACATAAAAGATGATTTGTTTACAATTGTATTAACTCATCATCGATTAACTCATCATCGAGTTTTCTTTTTCTTTTTTAATTTTTAAAATTTTTAAGTTTGAATCTATTCTAACGTTGCTACGGCTTCTAATGCAGATGCTGTCATGTGTCTATGGATTGTAATCGAAGTGATAAAGCAAAGACAATTCCACCTGAAGGATGCAAACAGAACTATATTTACATTTATATCAAGCACAAATTTATACAGAATTAAATGAAACGCCTTAAAATATGAGTAACATTGAAAACATATATAAATTTACAACAGAACATTTATATAAAAGTGGTACATATTAAAACGAATGTGCAAAGCAGAAAACAATTTATTTCGAAAAAAGCTTTGCAAATAAATGCTCGAGTGAAAACTGGAATCAGAAATTTTTCGCTTGAGAATTCCTGGAAGAAAAAATTAAAAGCAAGTAGACAATATTAGCACTAATCAGGCTCTGGGTAAGAGCACAAAAGAAACCATCAAAATAAATTATGGGAAACAAAGCTGGATTGGACAAGTGGTGAGATTCATGACCAATTAGATGGAAAATCCAAAACAAAAAAATAGTGGCGCTCTTCAGGATAGAAAGATGAATTGGGTCACAAAGGGCGAACACATCAAAAATAAATAAATAAAAAATAAATAAATGGACAAGTAAATAAGTAAATAAATAAATTAGATAAATGAAGGAAAAGAGAAGAGAAAACAAAAGATAAAAATAAAATGGGATTTAGAAAAAGACGAATTTACATCTGAAGACATAAAAAAACATTGCGTAAAAGGAGCTAAATGTTCGAGTACGGAAAATACACAATAGATATATCAAATAGAAAAAAAGAATAATATAGGAAATAATAAAGTAAATTATAAAATTTTTTCCGTCTTCAGCCCATAATCTCAAAATCCCAAAGACCTTCTTGAATAAATAAATTAATAAATATAACAAAGCTGAAATGACTTATCTGATGAGAATTAAATACAGATCATGCAGGACTAACACCAGAGAATACTTCACAAGGCACAATTGGACAAAAAACCGTCCAACAATCAGTAACTTTCTCATGGTTGAAAGAAAAAGGGACTAAATATTTAAGAATTATAAATCAGCAATGAACAGCTTCCATAAATCTTCCACAGGCCTCAAAAAAACACAGATAAGAGTTAAATTGTCTGTCGCTCCTGATTCCCTAGCTCGATCAACAATGAACTCTGCCAGCTTACCATAACCTATAATGTAAGCATTCCGAAATCCTGTAAGTTGATGTCACCGTGAATTGTGTCTTTAAATTAGTTCCAATTAACCTTATATACTTGGTTTCTTTACAACTGTTCCGGGAAGATTCTTAAGAAAAACTTTAATTTTTCGATAAAGGAAATTTTATGAACTACTAAAACTGAGTAATAAACAGATAAGCAGGCTTACTTTCTTGTGAATTTTTACAAACAAACTGCGCAACATGAGAATACACCTCCTGCTCACTCATTGAATCCCAAACACCGTCGCAAGATAAAAATAAAAGGTATTCGGAATTATCAAGCTCAAATGACAAAATATCTGGTTCAGGTGATATCATCGGTCTGCCATCAATATCGCCTGCAAATACTATGGAATCAATCAATGATTTTGTCAAGATCTTTTTTCTGAGACCGGAAAATTTTGAGAAAAACTTCTTTAAAAGAAAATTGTAGAAAATCTCAATACAATAAGATCAAAGATTCTACGCTATAAACTCAATGAAAAAAATTGGAAACTAAAAGGTAGCACCGTATTCTCATCTTGATTTACTGATTGAGATTATGCAATAACCTGATCCAACAAACCCTTAACGCCTCCAAAAATGCTTGTGAAAGTTGAATGAGAAAGTGGGGAGAGAGAAACAGTCATGGGTTTCATTAAAATGATAGCTCAAATTACAACTACTCAATACTACTTAAATACTACTATTCAAATTACTACTCACTACTACTATTACTACATAATGCTACTATACTATTGCACATAGTACTACTCAAATTCACGTAGTACACAATAAGAATCAGACACTGCAAAATGATTTTCTTCACACTTTTCAAAAAATAGTTTGCCAAAACTTCGCTTTGCAAATTCAACAAAAAAAAAACCAAGAGAGCGTGTTAGATTTAAAATTCCGTTGACTCTCAGCTCGCCTTGTATCGGAACAACCATTCCACCAGCTTCTTCTACACGACGCACTTCTTCCTGAGCAAAATAAAGTCCAATGGAAATTGAAAAACGTAACAGTCTTTTCTCAACTATCTTAATATTAATCTCTGCCACATCCACAGCTACAGACTCATACCTCGTAACACTGCGAATGATAACAAATGGCTTGCTTCATAAATATCCTAACTGAAATTGAAACTCTATTTTAATTGATCTCCCCCGGCTTACTTTGAACTCAAACTATCAAATCCTAGAATCGAAAAATCTTGGAAATAACAACGGCTTAAAGTATGTAGACGTAACATTCGACTTCATGATTTTTACAAAAAATATGCTATCTGCAATGTCTCATTGTGGATCTACATTTCCATCATCATCATACTAATTACATTTGAAAATGTTGAAAACGCCTCCAGCAGTCAACCACTCTGTTCAAAAAATAAGTTTTCAAATTCAGTGTAAAAAATTATACATTTACCGGAACATCTGGTGAGTGGGCTGAGGATAACGTCCGTACTGTACCTTTTCTTAAGACAGCTACAGCTGAGTCACCGCACCAACCAACACACAAATGCCTCCTAGCTCGCAGAAAAGCACAAACAGCAGTAGTGCCACCTTTTATATGCTGAAAGAATAGCAGTAAGGTGTATAAAAGCTCTGCAGATGAGTGATAACAAGCTACCCTGCTTTACTCTCCTACTCCAGATCGCATAGCGGTTTAAACCAAACTCTTAGCATAATAAGATGCCGCCAGTTTTACATAATTTCATAGTTACCAAAGGTACTGCACAGAAGGTACACTATGCAAACCTCATTTTTACATCGTGCAGTGAGTCTTTTATCAAGCTCAGTAAAGGTATTTCTCATTATATTCTCAATTTGACCAACAGCGTATTGAGTATTTTCAATAAGGCATCTTGCAAAGTGGGAGCTTGCATAATTGGCGCAATCGACTCCATTATGCCCATCGAATACGGCAAAAAACGAATCACGATCACGGCAAGCACCCTACAAACCACCTTTTTTTTTTTTTTTTAAGGTTAAGAAACACTATAACCATAATAGCCATGCACGATCACTCATCCCCGATTCAAATTCACAAGACCTTCAATTTCAATTTTTTTGGAGATAACTTGTCCTTGAGAATATAATAAGAATTTATCTCCAGTGGGTTGTGATATAATAATAACTTATATAATAAGAACTTGAAACGATTCAGTGCATTTGGGCACTCACAACTCATTGGAATTTGCCATAGGCGTAAAACTACTCATTTTTCATTAAGTGATAACAGAATCGTTTTAGCGGACCACACCTTTCATATATATCCGCATAAAAACGCTAGAAAAACATGCAATTATCTTTTGAAATATGTATGCAAATTAAAACGTATGACGTAGTCTCAAATAATATTTTCAAATAATTTTTGTTTTAGCGGACTATACCTGAAGGAATGATAGAAGAAAAAAGTACCTTAGTTGGCTCAATCACGGAAAGTGAAGGCAGAAGAACTGCACGATCTTCCATTTTGGAACGTCGATTTTTCTGGGCACAGTAAGAATACAACAACTGATCGGGAATTGATTGAATCTCTGAAGAAATTCGGGGTATAAGAATTCGGAAACGATAAGTTATGCTAATCCTTGAACCGTGTACAAATCTAATACTTTCTCACCTAACTAAAAAAAAAATTTCATTTCATTTTTATTTTAAATGAATGAAAAGTGTGAATTAGTTGTATTACTACTTAATTTACTCCAGTACGAATGATCGGATGGATTTGTTACTACTGTTACTATAATATATCCTCGTAGCAGAAAATACAGAAAACAGTACTAAAAAAATCTTATCTATTTTTAAATTTCTATCATAACTGATTAGAATATGTTACAAACATTATTATCCCTTAACTAATTAATCTTTAAGTACATACATACTACCAAGGTAAATAATATAAATGATAATCCTGGTAAATGAATTACTTGGTAGTGGAACAGAATTGTTTACCAAACTGTTGAAATACATATTCAAATAATGTATAACTTCACGACACCAGATTGTGGCGTCTATTGTACTGTAATCATTCTCATCAAATGGTACCTCTGTTGTATTTAGTTCACTTGCATATATATCCACTATTGAATATGCTACTGCATAACCCGCCCAAGGCGGAAAATTTCTAAAAAATAGCTGCGATATGTATCACCTATTTGACTGCATAGAACACTGGTAAATGATTCTCTTATTAGATTGAGGGAGTGTCAAAAAAACGCTTTTCTTTTCAAATAGTTCAGCATGCAACTTCCAGAAAAGCAGAAAAGAAAAAACAAAGATGTCTGGCAAGAGGATCAGAAAAACAGACCGAAAAATGTTGTTACAAATAAAAATTGTGAAAATATTAACTTTTGATGCAAATGTTCAACAATCAATGCCACCGCATCTCCACGTGCATCATGTTTTGTTGTTTGCAAGTAAGGTGAACGAAACCTAATGGTAGCTTCGTTATCCAGATCAGGTGAACATTTTAAATAATTCCTCACTAATGATATTAGTATTTCACTATCGCTTGGCTGCAGTTCCTTTAGTCTTACTTCACATTTACCAGCCATTCTCGAAAATATTCTAAAATCAGCAACACATCATAATATCTTCCAATTATAACATTATTACATACATACCAACTCGCCCATTTTTCTCAAATAGATCCAGCTTAAAACTCGACCACTGAACTGTCCAGTCAGGCCACTATCAGGTTAAAATCACTTAACCTACACCTAGCAACTAAAGCGACCAAATGGGTAACAAAAGTAGTCCTAGTGTCCTTGAACCATCCCTTTTATCATATAGCTCGATATTTGGATTTAAATTCAAAAGAATTATATGATGCCACACAGTGCAACTTGTACAACAAGCTCCCCTTCAGTTTCTAAATAATAACACCTAAGCATCGTCAGTTCTTTCCTTTCTTCTTATCCTTAAATTGATTGAATGCTAGCTCGAGATAACTTCTCCAATCAATCAAATTCTTGATAATAAAAAAATAACAATACTTTGTGTCTAGGAATAGACTTTTGATGCAAATAAGAAATGAAAATAATATTTAGCAAATTTTACTAAATAAAATAAAAACAAGGTATTAAGATCAACGATTCATAGCCATAGAATGCGTAAAATTCAACATGAATTAATTAAAGGACTCCCAAACACACAAAGAAACAAAGTATCTTATGGAGTTTCAGCTCAGAAGTTACTTTGAAAGATTTCATAAGCAACAGCCATTTTACTAATGCCTTTTTCTTCATCTCGAAACAAATGATTGGATATCCGTTAACAGTTTAACATATTGTGAGTGCTCATAGTGTGTAGCAAAATCCACAACTTCACGGCAAAATTTCTGATCGAAGCCACGTTCCGCCAAATAATGATTGAACAAAAGATCATGCAAAGTCTGAAATTTTGATTACAATTAACTAACTCGATCCTCAAGCCTTTAGAAAAACTCATTTCTTATTTCAAGAGATCACACAATCCACTTATATTCAAATTATCGAACACATACTAACAGCAACTTCTGAGAAACCGCTACTAAGTTCTACCATCTCCTTGTCCACTACTAAGAAACACTCGTGCAAATTAAATCACATCCAAAATTCATACTGGGTCAATATATTTGCCGGATGAAGAATACACTGATTCAGGTACGTCTTCATCCTCTGTTCCTTTGGATGCTGGAGCAATGTAAAATTCTGCCACACGGAAATCGACTGTAAATAAAACACTAAAATCACCAGAAAAAAATTTTTTTTCTTACTTTCTTTAAATGAATTTTGGTAAATTTATTAAGTCCACTTGATCCAGAAAAGGATAATTAAAGTTGGATGTTACTTACATCGTTCATTTGCTTCCGCTGCATCTTCATTCTCGCATAAGTCGAGATAAAAACACAATCGCTGCTGTGCTTTGATGATTTCTATCGTAAGCGAAGGCAAGGCAAGTGGAACTCCTTCATCCTACAGAAGATGACAACTAACAGGAAGTGATAAATAAAGGAGATGGGAGAATAGAAAATTATGACAAAATGTGCCAGCTTAGCTACTAGCGAAAGAAAACTCTAAATTCAAGACGATAAAAATGAGATAAACATTGAAATAAAAAATTCAAGACGATAAAAATGAGATAAACATTGAAATAAAAAGGAAGAGAAGATAAACCTCGTCTTCTTCGCCTTCCATATCCACTGAATGATTGACATTGAAGTAAACGTTAATTCTGGAAAATTTACCCAGTAATCAAATATGAGTTTTCGGTAATAATGTGGAATTTTGTACGCTGTATGAGTTCTAAGGAAATAATCACTAGAACTGATTTAGATTTTCCCAAGACGACTGTCTCAAAGGTTTTTTTAATTTTTCAATATTTACTGGCCGTATGACCTAAATTTAGCGAGTTAACAAATGGTATAACCATCTGTGATTGAATATTCGGAGTCATATTTCGTGTTCGCGACTTACGCAATTTAACGCTATTCATATATTACTGCTGCTACAAAACGACTTCAAATCATTACATAAATTTTGAAAATTACTTTTCTTTGCCATGGATCTTTGCCAACTGTACGTTGGCACCATCAGTTGTAATTTCGAAACCCGAGATTTTTGGAGCTTGTTCACCACGAAGATTTTCCTTCTCTAGCTGTTTTTCAGCCGTAATTTCATTCTTTAGAGCATCAATTAATTCATTATTTAGTTCTGAAGCGAAAAAAATGATTGGAATAGTATTATCATTTTTTTGACTGCAAGAAAAATTACGGCTTATTTCCACGCAATTTCCATACCCAAAAAAAAATATATAATTACTTGGTCGGTCCTAAGACACGACATATTTGGAAGGTAGCAATTCTTTATGAATAAAGCTTACATAAGCTCTAGTAAGATGACACTGCGCACTGTTTGTTCCACAGTGACAACCTCAAGTAATAGTTTTCCTATGTGGCGGGAGATGAGAGGACCTGTGATAGCTCTCTGCCGGACCCGCAGCAGAAAGGTCTCCGGTTCTCATAGCTCCCACACTTTCAAACGCTAAATCATTTCCTTTTAATAATTTGTGACAACATACGTCGAGTAGATGACACCTGTCGAGCTATCAAAACTTGCGGCATTCTGATTCCAGAACAAACAGCCATCGCTGAGACATGCCTCTGCAAGGCTTTTGAAAGTGCACGACACATCACAGCTGAGCGCATTCTGACTACCTTCAACCTAAAAGCTAAAGAAATTCCGATAGAACTGCATCAAGGTATCACAGAGCAACATAATTAGATAAAAAACGACAGAGCAACATAATTAGATAAAAAAAGTAAGGAGAAAACAAAGGCCAATAAATCAAAAGGACTGGGTAAGCTTACCACAAATTCTAAACTACAACTGTTGGTTATTGTCTGTTTTTTAGAGGAATGAAGTAAGAAGAGTAACATCGTGCTAAACTTTATAAAAAAGACTCTAGTTTGTCTACCTGATTTACCCCATCTCTTTCTAATAAATCACATTCCATTACGAATGTGGTGGTCACCAGTGGTGCTCTCGTTTATCTAGAGAAAAATTATAAGTGCTAATAATCATCCTTACTACTCTTCATGGACATGCCTAACCATTCAACCCAATTTTCAATCCTCAACATTGACCAGAATTGAAAGTTGCACAAAGATATATGATAGCAGCACACCGTGTGTCACAGCGCTACCTTTATACCGCTATGCAACAATGCGCTTAAGGCAGCAGTTGCGGGAGTACGAAGTGAGGGTTTGAAATATCTGGGAATTATTAGATTTTATCGGTTCAAATCTAGCAAAATAATTACTAAGATAAAACTTGGGCCAAGTTCTCTTGGTCCAAGTAAGATATTTTTCCAATCTTTAAGTATTTCGAACCATCCTAGCTTCTTAACCTTATATATATAAATTTCACTTATACGGAAGCAATTAGCTACTGTAATTAACTCAACACTTGAAGCATCAACTATCGGAAATGTATAAAAGAGATGCGATTAAACTGTTATATCATTGTA
>NW_018108521.1:9027-18592 GCF_000183805.2 Loa loa
GCTAATAATCATCCTTACTACTCTTCATGGACATGCCTAACCATTCAACCCAATTTTCAATCCTCAACATTGACCAGAATTGAAAGTTGCACAAAGATATATGATAGCAGCACACCGTGTGTCACAGCGCTACCTTTATACCGCTATGCAACAATGCGCTTAAGGCAGCAGTTGCGGGAGTACGAAGTGAGGGTTTGAAATATCTGGGAATTATTAGATTTTATCGGTTCAAATCTAGCAAAATAATTACTAAGATAAAACTTGGGCCAAGTTCTCTTGGTCCAAGTAAGATATTTTTCCAATCTTTAAGTATTTCGAACCATCCTAGCTTCTTAACCTTATATATATAAATTTCACTTATACGGAAGCAATTAGCTACTGTAATTAACTCAACACTTGAAGCATCAACTATCGGAAATGTATAAAAGAGATGCGATTAAACTGTTATATCATTGTACATTTTGCAATTACTCTGATCAGTTACTCACTCTTACTATCAGTTACAGTTATATTTCAGTATGTTTCCTAGTATAGTATTGAGGTCAATCTTTAGTAATCCATGAATTTGTTATATTCGAATCGCATAGCCTGTACAGACAACTTAAGTAAAAGTATAGTGGTATATATTTAGCAGTACAAAAAAAAGAAAGCCGAAAAGACACCTTTACTTATTGGGATCAGTGATCCAAAAATATCGCTGCGGATTAAATCTGAAATTTGAGATAAAAAAGTATGATAATGTCTGAGTTAGCAATAAACTTGCAGCACGATAATTTGCTGATAAATTACTAATGTGGATGTTTATAACTGTTGCTGGTTTACTCAAAACACTGATTATCTTCACCTACTTCATTATATTATGTAAAAGCAAAAAAATGGTAAATTCTCCTTTCTTGTTCAATTTTTCATAAACTTTCTTTTTTTGCGATAAGAAAATTTCGAAAGTTGGAAAATTAGTTTAAGAAAAAAAGACTGAAGTTCACACTTAAATCGCCACAGACATTAGCATACGCTAAACAGAAGAAATCGACGTAAAGTTTGAGTTTCGGTTTTTTTCTTTTTTCTTTTTTTTTTTGAGGGAAGAAAAGAAAACGAAAAGTAGAGAAGAAAAGCTGGAGGATGGATACAAAAAGGTTATTTCTCGTGGTATCACAATGTCAAATGATTACTTTGACCATTAAACAAACGATGAGATTTTGCTAGAATGAGGAATCTTAGCTTCTTAAAACAAAAAAAAAAAAAAAAAAACTAGGGAATATTCGGTGGTGAGTTGGAATTGGGAGAGGACACGGTTACTGAAGTAAGAGAACTACGTCTGACTTAATTAATATTTAGAAGAAAGTCAACCTATGTGATGGATGAAAAATTATCAGTATAATGATATATTTTAGAAGATTCCAACTACACTAAAGTTTCTCGTTATTAACGGTTGACCTTTCACATTCATGAGATGACTGTAAAATAAGCTGTCACATTCATGAATATCGATTTATATCAAACAATTCAGGTTGAAAATGAAAAAGAAAGTGGTTCGAAAAAGAGTGGTTCGGAGAAATTAAAGAAATCGGAAGGTGACAAAAAATACGAAGATGATAGAAAAGCTGGTCCTTCGACTGAAGGCGAAATAAATGAGCCAAACCTAGAAAGTAACCGAGAGGAAAAGAAACCGGAAAAGACGATGAGAAGGAAGAAAAAAATGGAAAGGAAGAGGAGAAAAATGAGAAAAAGGAAAAGGAAAATAGGAAGAAGGAAAAGAAAGAGATGGATGAAGCCTCAGAGGTAATCATAATCATGCTTATCACTTAATATCATATCATAATACTTCAGGGAGGGAGAGATATGTATTTCAAGCAAATATATTCAAAATTTTTCATGTGCTATTATTGTTTTTGATTGTTAAGTTTAAATGTCAAAATTTAAATAATGACCTAACAGATTGGAATTTTAAAGAGAAACTGACTTGTTTAGAAGTGAGTCAACCATAGATTTCTGTTATATTTCTTATAAAAAGTATTCATTTAACTAAAAGTTTCTAGAAAAAAGAGCAAAAAGAGAGTGACAAGAAGTCTGATGAAAAAGAGGGTGAGGAGATTGAGGCCGGTAAAGATAATAAAGATAATGCTGCTGGAAAAGAAAATGAAAATAAAGGAAGTTCGAAAAAAGAAGAGGAGGAGAAGGAGTTAGAACAAAAGAAAGAAGGAGGAGAGGAAGAGGACAAGAACGACGACATTAAGAAAAACAAGAAAGAAGAAGGGAGAAAGAGTAGTGAGAAAGAAGGAGAAGAAAAAGATGGTAAGAAAGAGGATGAGAAGGAAGAGGACGAGAAAAAGGAGGAAAGAGAAAAGAAGGAGGAGCAGAAAAAAGAGGAGGAAAAAAAAATGGAGCAGAAAAAAGAGGAGGAAAAAAAGTGGAGCAGAAGAAAGAGGAGGAAAAGAAGAAAGAGGAAGTAACCTATGATCCGAAAGAACTTAAATTTACACTAGCTGGCGGTTCAGTAAAGTTTACCATTAGAAATAGTACTGCTAAAAGACAGGCCCTTAAGGTACCTTTTATGAGAGTGAACTTTTTTTTTTATATTCATCTTTCTATACTTAAGTTACGAAAATTTCTCCTCATATAGATCATGAGTAATTAGTGGACGATCGGAGAGTTCTGCAACGAATGTACAGATGGATTAAAATGAGTTAATCCGGTTAAAGTTTTGATTCATTTCACGGAAAAAAACACTTGAAACTATGGTGAAAGGAAATAAATAATCTTGATATAGATAAAATGTTCGGATAATTTCCTATATCGAGTGAATCCAGTCTTTTCGTTCATGGAACCAAGTGCAGAACAAACCATTGAAGTGATAAGACAATCTGGAAATCCGAAAATCGACAAACTTGTGCTCATACATACGCCGGTATGTTAAGCACTAAATAATCTATTCAAACAAATAATAAATACGGAATTTGAAGTGAAATTTTCAGAATTTTTATACTGATAATAATGAGTATTTACATATTGAGGAAATATGTTCTGTATCGCTTCATTTCTAATTTATTCTTTCCTGAAACATGAATAAGACAAAAGTTTTTAGCTTTTTTTTTTCGAAAGTCTTAAAAAGCGAGGTAAAATGAGTAATTGTTATGATTTCATATGAAACATTCTGTATATTTCTAATTTTGTAACCAATTTTTTTCTTTCTTTTTTTTACAACAACACTTGTACTTCATAAACACTATTATTACTCTCGTCAATTTTGCTCAATTTCATCCATACTATTTTCTCGAAGAGAAGCAAATTTTGAAGTTAAAATGAATTTCAGGCAAATGCAGGCGAAATGGATGCTCCATCATTGTTCAAGAAACCAATTACTTATGTAAATTTCACAATTCCATTGCTAGTAACGTGAAGAGAACTGTAATTTCTGAGGACATTTCACACTGTTCATGGTGCACTTCTCCCAAAATCACTATGAATTGAATAAAAGTTGATATCTGTAAAATATACAATTTCTTATCACCAATAGTTTCCATTCCTTATCATTATTCTCCTAGCTAGTTCTTCTTCACTTCTCTATCTCATCTAAAAAGATAAAGTATTTCGAGTCTCCTACAACAGCATCTTTGACATGTCATTGTTAGATGATATTATCCAATCTTTCTTATCATTTCTCGTAATTTTGATCAAATAAAAGGAATGATATGAAAGGAAGTTCTTAAGTATTATCCATTAGGAATGTGAAAATGTTAGAACAAACTTTAATTTCTAAAACTCCAAACAAAATTTGAAAAAAAAAAAATTACCCCATTTTCTTCGTTTACGTTAGCTTTCCTTACTAAGTTATATAATCTCGCACAAATAGTTCCCTTAAATTCAAAAGCAACAGAATCCCTGAGAATTTTCAAAATTTCGAAATCTTGTAAAACTTCGATGACGTGACCTCAGCACGTTACATTGACGTATTACTCTGAACCAAATTACTCATGCGATAAATAAAACGGTATCGCTTACATTTTTTTTTTTTGTAATAATTGCACAAATGCACGGAAGACAAAGATTAGTGATAACAGAGAAACAACACTAGGCAGATATACATACAGTAAAGTGTGATCACATATAAAGTGGAGAGAGGAAACAACTATAGTAAAAAAAAAAGAAGGAGAATACGTGTAGTGTGACAATTGTTGAGCACGTGTAATGTGACAATGTTGATTTTGCTACGTGACAATGTTGATTTGTCAGCAATTTCCACGTTGGAAGTGGTCTGTATTTTTTTTTTTTTTTTTGCATAGTATTTCTATGTAATTATATTATCTCATCTTTTATGATGACTTTATCAAGCAATGTGTTGTACATTTATTTCAAAATTATTTCTGTATTTTGTATGTTTATCTGAAATTTTTGACTTAGCAAGATGATGCAAAAAATCGGAAAATCATACTTGACGTTTACTACTACTGGTTAGTGCTAGTATTGACGCATTTGACGTTGTCTGCATATTGTATTTAAAGTTTCACGTGGAAGTTTGGTTTCTGACAATTTACTATCCGATAATACTTAATGTTCCTTATAACATTTCAGGAGCAAATTTTCTACTGATTGGCTATTCACATCTTTATAGGAAGAAATATGGCAGATGAAAGTTCCGTGAATGAAGATGAAATAATTTGCTCGAAGCTTGCTATTAAAGAATAGTATGATTTAAAATATTCTTTTTGTTCCTTCTTTAGCTTGTATTCTTGAAGGAAATTCAGCTCTGTATTATTAACACTATTTGCTATTCAACATTTCTCACTACTGTTCTAAGTTGAAATGTTTGATACTATATCTGAAGTTCAGTTTGAACCAACTTCAGCCAGTCCCGTAAATGTCAATAAATGAATAATAAATTAGAATTAAGGTAGTTTTACAGTTGGATTGAACATTACGAAAGAGAGCTGAAAAATTTCGAAGAATTTGGAGATGAGGGCGAAGTATGGTTTGGACGTAGTGCTGAAAGTCGTTTGGTGAATTATGTTAACGGAAATGAACAATTATCCAAATCATGCAGATTGATAGATTTTGGTTGTGGAAATGGTTCATTGCTGAGAGCGCTGGTATGTGTAGTGTTGTCGCAGTTACAACTAGGGTACGTGATAGTATTGAATTTTAGAGGAATTAGGTAGTTCTATGCAAGAGATTCGACGAAAAATAGCGAAATTGGGGGATACATTACCGAACAAAACTTTTTTAAATTATCATTATTTTGATCATGTCAGTTATTCATAATACTTCTTCAGATTTGTTAGATAAGTAGATTAGCCTGTTCTATGAATTGGATGTGATTTAAAGAAAGAGAGAGGAAAAAAAAAACAGGGTTTCGACTTTTAATTTTTGCAACCACAACGAAAACGAGCTTCTTCGGTTAATCATTTTTTTTTTTCGAGAAATTGCGCTACTTTGCTAAATATCAAGAAAATATGTAAAACCCATACTGTGGATTAAATTAAGTAGTGAAGATCAGAATTTCAGCTGTTTAATCCAATTCATAGCATATATGCAACTGACGCCATTAATGATTCGATCCGTATTTATTCGGTTTCTGATCATTTACATCTTCCTGTATCTCTTTTACTCTAGACTTCTTATTAACGTCTTTCTCTTCTAAAGCATATCCTTCACTCTCCCCATTTCCACATACCCTAAATCAAAATTTTTTTACTTTCCAATTTTACAATAATTTTAATACAGTTGTTAATAGAGATGAACGTTGTGTAGTTGTCCGTAATTTCCTTTACTTCAGCGACAAGAAGGCTATTCTCATTTATGTGGTGTTGATTATTCCGAAGAAGCAATACTGCTAGCCAAAAAATTCACAGAGAGCATAGAAAGCAGTATCCAAATTGATTTTCGGGTAATTCTTTATCTATAAGATAATGAATGAAACGTTCTTAATTCTAGAGCTTATATGGATAGCCGTTTTTAGGTAGCCGATCTACTCAGTGAAAGCATTAATTTGGGGAAATTCGACGCTGTTCTTGATAAAGGCACTTGGGATTCTCTATCACTATCAGTTGATCGTGACCGCTGTTTGAGGAAGTACAAGGCAAGCGTATGTAAAACTCTGAGACCTTGCGGACTTTTCATCATTTGTTCATGTAACTACTCGAGGTACTGTATTGTGGTGGATAACATTTCGTTAATTTTCATGAACCTTTTTGACGAATCTTTGTGCAGCCTTATATGGTTTTACCAGCTTTAGCAGATTCATAAAATTCATATAGAGTCTCTCGTAAAGAACAATTCGGATCCTTTAACCATGCAGTGTAACAGTTTAAAATTAATATCAATTTATACGATCTGATTCTTTTAGAGAGTGAAGTATTTTTCCATTGTAAAGTAATTTCATTACAGGAATGAACTGGAAAAGCAATTTAGCGATGAAGAATTGAAATTTCTCGAAGAGATCCCACCTAAAAATATTTTTGAATTCGGTGGTCGAAAGGGTTCAACGACAACATGTATGGTATTTCAAAGGCTTTAGGTTCAACAAAAAATACCAGTACTAATTCTGTAGTTCCCTTTTATGGCACTTCTTGTTTGAATTGTACTCCAGGGCGGAGAAATAACATGGGTGAATAGAGATCAAAGCCAATCTAGGTCTCTTGCTCACAGAGTTTTTACTTTGATGTAAAAGATGGCGTTTTAATTTCTGCACCATAAAAAATTTGATGTCGCGAGAAAATGAATGCGCCTACCTTCTTGAATTTTACATTTAAATGTTTTGATGTTACATTTAAATGCTTTAATGGAATCTATTGCATCATGATCAATAAACAAAAAAAAAGATGAAAACAAAAAGACGGATTTCCAGTAAACGCTGAAATAATAATAAGTGGTAAAAGACCACTTAGGCAAAACATGAAATGCTAGAAAAGTTCCACAGAAATGTTCAGTAAAAATCAGGAGTTGGAACTTTTAAAAAATTTGAGTTTTTTGTGAAAGTGAGGAGTAAGACTCGATGGGAATTGGTAAAAGAAATGTCTAGAAAAGAAGGTAATTCGCATGTACAGTCAATATTGACCATCCTTTGGTAGAGTACAATAATGATATACCGTACTTCTTCAGTTTTCAGTAAACTCGAAGGACATTTCACCCGGAAATTTCTCCTTGTACCTGCAGAGACGAACAGAAGTTTAGCAGAATAAATTTACAAAAAGATCAGTCATTTATTCACATGCAGCGGAAATGGCTGCTTGTTTTGAACGAAGCAGGTTAGATTAAAACGCGAAAGGATGAAAGAGTTCGGTAATTATCAAAAACAACACATTTGATCAATCTTCCGAAAAACACATTCTGATTAAATGCAAACATACTGCTGGTACCAAAAATCTTTCATAACAAAATGGGGAAATGGAAAATTACAAAATAATAAGCAACATAAACTAAAATATGAAACAAACTAAATTTAAAACAGCATAGATGTAACGGTAATATCGTAAGATGCAGAAGCGTGAAACACCTGCAGTACGGACTGCATTCTGATAATCAACTGCATTTGAGGTCATACCAAAAGCTCGAGAATTCTTCCGTTATTTTCATGCTATCCAGCCTTACTTGTATCTAGGAAAATATGAAATGGAGTAACTTGAAAAAAAAATCTTTTAAACAATGAAATTAGATATGCTTTTTGAAAAGACTTTGTATGATAAAGAAAAACATTAAACTACGGAAGCTTTAAAATTTTCAAACCATTCCAAGAACAGGAGCTTTGCTAAAGGGTCCATAGTTGATGGCATCCTTCACAGTGAAGATAAGCATGTGATTCTCGATATCGCTAAAGTGCAGGTCAAATTCAAACCTAAAGAATTTAATATCAAAAAACAGTGTCAGGGAATACAATGGCATAAAATTTGACTCAGTTGATTCGCTATAAGTTCAACCATGGACTTTGAAGGGTAAATATCCCAGTTAGCACCTGAAATTGAACATTTCCATCCCAAAAGACTATCTCTGTGCAACAGGCTACTGAGGATTATGAAAAAAAACTTATGCTTCGGAAAGAATATTTGATCAAATTTACCGCAGATTTCTGGAAGAGAATGGTTTAAGAAAAACAACAATGATAGAAACTGACTGGATGTCGAAAAGCGGGTCAAGAGATTTCTTGACAATTGGTGTTTTTCGTTTCTCACCACCACGCATATTATCCAAAGGTGTTAGACGTACAGTTAGGTATGGATCTGCAGAGCCCTGACTATCAAGTGGACATAGTTCTCTATAACATTGATCATTTACACACGTATAAATGAAAGCTAAAAATGATTAACAACCCCAATTAAGATGGTGGATAGTGTTGAAGCACGATGATATAGACATATTTTTCTCATTTTAATTGAAATTCCCATCAAACTCTGGTCAGTAATCAGTAACAATATAATTGAAAAATGACACTTAGAAATGAACTCATAATGCATCGGCTTGTAATAATAGAGATCGAGATAACAAACTTCAAGGATGACCTTTTCGTGAGATTTCTGCCCATGAGATTTGTTTAAATTAATTGATAAAAAAATCCACGGTAGTTGAAAATAGTTTACAACTGTTTGAAAGTGAATAAATAATACGTACATTATACGTATAACCCGAACTATTAGCCTGTTTGATTCTTTCAGATGCTGAAGACCAAACTGCAAACGACCACTTTGACCAGTACTAAAAATATGTAGAGGTTAAGGACAGAAGTTATAGTTTCTCTCACCAATGATGTATAAACCTCGAGTTGCCAATCCCGAAGAATAATGTTTACTATTCGCTGAGAAACTCAAAGCTAATATAAGTAATCTTTATTCCCTAATATTGCTGAAATATGTCTCAAAAAACATACGGCTTTCCTTTGCCTTGTGTATGTTTCGTTAGGAACAGTTTTTCACCAAAAGTACGACGACGTCTATATGCACTTGTGGCTGATTCACTGCTGTTCCTTCGCGTTTTTATCTGTTCGATGACCGATAATTTCGAATCTTTACTGCCAGTACCTGTCTCATTCGGTTTTCGAGGATTCACTTCATATTCTGAGGAATGTCGATTTCGCACACTTTTATCAGCCGTTACTAATTTTTCAGCTCTCTCAATGAACACTTCTAAAAAAAAGATATTCGAAATATAGTACCGCATTCATTAGATAAACAGTGTGGCAAGCTCAGTCTTAATTACAAGGAAAAGAACTAATTCCAATTACAATGTCGATTATTCAGTCTACCCGCAAGAACGTATTTACTATAACCTTTACTATCTATGAACTGAATTTTCCAACTCTTATTGCGAATGCACTTAATATTAAACGTGTGTAACAAAGATAACTTTTTCTTGACAATTTAAATAAAATCTTACCATTGCCATAAATTGCTTCGCTATAACCATCAGAAGCCAAATTGCCTTTTTGTTGAACGGTAACTAAAGCCTACAAAAACAATGAACTGAAAGCAATAACCCAAATACAATAGAATAACCTTAATCAGGATCATATATATATATATATATATATATATATATATATATATATATATATATATATATATATATATATATATATATA
>NW_018108521.1:18612-44749 GCF_000183805.2 Loa loa
ATATATATATATATATATATATATATATATATATATATATATATATATATATATATATATATATATATATATATATATATATATATATATATATACCAAGAACCTTTTTTAATCTGAACAAGCAAAGAGGTTCAAAATATCCTTCAGATCTACAAGGGTATCTTACAGTTATTATGATACTCTGAGCGTAATATAATTATTTCGTTGAACAGATGAATCGTTTTGTCAGAATTAAATGCTAACGGTTTCAACTCCCTTGGGGAAGGATGATATTTGACACTTTGACATGTTTTAAAATAAACCCTTAATATTTCCAAAAAATGAAATCTAAAGACCAAATTAAAGATACCTAACATAACATAACTAAATCTAATAGATATTTTTCCCGATAATTACCCTGATGCGCGCTGTGATGACCATTGAACTCTGATGAATTCCAAGAGTTAATGGGAAGGTTTGTTCATGAAACTCTAAATTTTGCTCCCGTAAAATTGTCTTCAACGGCAAAACCAATTCGCCTAGGGAACGTTTTGTTGTATGATCAATAGCCTTAAAAATTTTATGAAGTAGTTTGATATGAATCACCTTGTACAAAAATTGTCAGAAGAAAACAGAGACTAAAGATTCTTCATTGTATAGATCAAGATTTAACCTCGTAGCAACTCTCCACGAATGAAAAACAGACAGTTATATGTTACTTTACTTTCGTACTAACTAAACACCTGTTCGGGAATTTCAAAGTACTTGACAGCGACATTCTTCCTCAAAATGATGTGCAAAAATACGCATGAGAAAGTAAGTATAAACGATACAACTAACAAAGGCATCGTTTTCAAGTGTTTGGAATGTTATTCAAAAAAAAATCACTAATTAAACGGTGCGAGTCAACTATGTCTTACCTCGAATTTCAGCTCTTCTCCTTCGGGTTGACGAACGAAAAACAAAACTTTACTCTGGAATAACGGATTGACAGTTCTTAATTTTGTCGGCGTTTGTTGGAAATTTTTACCAAGACTTACCATAATATACGGCGATGGTTCTAGTTTTGCTTTTGGATACTAGAAAAAATCAAGTGAACGTAAAACTGCAAAATGAAAATTTTAAATATGCGCAGATTGTTACAAAGAAAAGAATAAAGCGTTATTTTGCTTCCAGGTCTCTACCAGTATTCCTTATTCGTTAGAATAACTACGAGCATTTTACTTTGGCTTAACTGCTTTTCACTATCTTAAATTAAAAGAAATCTGGGTCACTATCAGTACAGGATGGAGTGCAACTAATATAGTCTATATAGCATATGTAATGCACATAAAGAAGCGTCATTCGCCATCTAAGTGTTGATATGGTGTATTAACGTAACTGACTCCGGCAAATTAGCGTCAATAATATTTCTTTCAGTAGTATTTGATCCTACGAAAGTCATAAACTTACTGGCAAATCGGACACACTATCAATAAAGACCATAAGCAGTGCAGGATGTACTGGTTTATCAGTATTGAACCAATAGCTTCCAAATTCCTGACAAGTAAGGTCTAGAAGTGAAGATGACAAGTTCATCCAGGCAGCCTAAAAATCCACAAGAAATTCTTATCGGAACTATAACTCGTTATAATTTTTCTAATTTGTACCTAAGACAAATGAAAATTTTATTTCAGTATTAGCCATGAATATTTATTTATGCAAAATAAATAATTGATAAAGTGCAACCAAATCAATAAGCTGCGAGAAAATTTATAAGGAAATTCTGTCCTACTCACTTATCTGGTGCTACTTTTCCAATATTAAATCCATTCTTGAATGTTTCACTCTGCTATGAGTATGAAAAAAAAAATTTCTACTATTTTAAAAGAAAATAAAAGAAATGAAAAGCAAGATTTAGTTACTGGAGCCTATCACTCTTTATAAAAGTAGCAATACCTGGATGTGTATGTCGCCGTGTTTACATGCATCTAATGGGAACCAATCATCAAGATTTCTTTTTTCTTTAATATAAAGTAGGTCAATCGTCAAAGTCCCCAATTCCTCATCACTACTCGTTTTATCATAATCAAATAATTCTATACGCAATTTTTGCCCATTAACTTGATCAACGACAAATTCAAAATATTCATTCCAAATTGGATTCAGATTATTATCAATCGTTTTGGTTCTGTAGAACTGAGAACCAACTGAAAAAGCTCAAAAGATTATACGAAAGACATCCAACCAATTTAATAAATATACCGAGTATAAATTAATTGGCAACTGAATTGTTAGATATATGAGCGAATTATAAAAGGATAGTACATCTTTTTCAGCAATCGTATTTTTGAAAAGTATAGATTTGTAGAGGTAACATAACATCCAGTACAGTAAATATTTGAAATCAACAGAGCGTCGTCATAAAAATTACAAAGGTTTGCTCACAATTAAAAAATGATACCTTGTATCTGGCAGTATGGATCGCTTGCCATATTCTTTGTGAATTTTACATCTCTATTTTCTAAATTTCTAGCTTCCACAATTTTCAAACGAAGTACACCATCAGGCTCTGGTAAGTGCAACCTGGTGATATCGACATTTGGAGCCAGTGGGATAACAATTTCATTCGGAAGCACACATAAAGCCGAAACCTAGAAAATTTTTTGTATTTCTGGAAATCCTACTAATCTCTTTAACAAATGAGAGGGAAATTGTAATGAGGGAAACAGAAAAAACTATTGGACTTTCATGGCAGAAATAAAAGAAATGTTTAAATTATCCACCTGTGAATCAATTATTGCACGAATTGCATTTAACAAACCAGGCAATTCCACGAATTCGCCCATGCCAGTCAGATTAAAATCAATTTTCTGAAATCTGAAAGAATCAAAATGCAAAAATTTAAAATGTAACAAATTCTATAGAAGAGAACGGAAAAGGTATTATTATAACTTCCAGTTGATTCTGAAACAAGAATTTTGTTCGCTTTAAATCTCATGACTCACCGGTTTTTCTAAGAAGAACCCGGAAACACCACCAACCATTGGTGGGTACGGTAATAACGGCTTCAAAACAGCTCTTAACTTCCCAGAAAACTGAAACATGCTATCAAGTTATATCGGAATCACATGAAGTTAAACTGTAAAATCATGTCAAATTGTATTTTTCACCAAGTGATAGTATAAACCATAGGAATAAAGTCAATAGAAATTTTTCTAAATGTGTTCTAATTTCTAGAAACAGTATGAAAGTACAAAATACTGCACCTGTAACTCGTTTAAACCACCAGTGAAACCTGCAACACTAACATCAAAGTCGGCGTCTCCAGCATAAGCGATGTCCATGTCAACTATAATGCGATCTCGACCAACATTATGTGTATAAACCTAACCAGGAAAAGTGGGAATTAATTAATAACGAGCAGAGACTTTTAAGACATTTGTCATACAAGTAAATATGAGTTAGCATAACCGGCTGACAATTTAAGGTTCAATAAAACTCGACAACAAAGCCTTGAACAACCTCTTCCAAAAATTGTCCGAAATTTTTACTAACCCAAAAATCAGTTTTGTACTGGAAAAAAATTTTGGCGAAAGTTTACAAAATTTTATTATAGTTACTTTGATGCCACCGACGCGACAAGGAATATCACCCATATCCATTTTTGTGAATTTGAATGACCTAAAAATTGCCGGCAACTGCGATTTAACCTGAGGTTCGATGTATTCACGCATGAAATATTTGGAATAGTCGGTAATGTACGGCCAAAGTTGCAATATGACCTGAAGAAATGTAATTAGAAAAAAACCTCCAGTAAACGATGACAGCATAAAATTGATAATAAAGTTTTTTTGCAAGTTTTTTTAGGTTTTTTGCATCATTGTAACATCCTCACTGTTGGGAAAAATCAGATGGAGTTACTAATGAAAACATTCTATGACATATAAGAATTGATAGAAAGCAATAATATCCATGTAATAAGTGATACCAAATTGCTTGACTAAAAACAAACTTTATTAAGCCATTCAACTCGTTCGGTGTCTGGAAATTGAACCCAAGCTGGAAGATCCTGCAGCTGCGCTAATATAACCTGTAATTGAACAAAAACATGTTTCGTAAGTTTAAAACGATATAAATTTAAAATTACTGCCAAATATTTCATCCGCTTCCTAAAAAACAATTAAAACTAACCTCTCGTTCTTTTAGAGCAGCTTGCCTCAAACCTAAAAGTCGTTTCTCGCGTCGTCGCCACATATATGATTTCAAACCATGCAAAATGACAAGAATCAAAATCCATCCGAACGAAAACTGATAATATCCAAGCAGATAACATGACTGTAAGTCAAATTCCGAATCAGAATAAACAGAAAAATTAACATGATTAACTTAAATGCTTAATTAGCTAAATACCTAAAAAAATATCACAGTTCAACTGAGCTGCGATGCTATACTAGAATGATTAATAAATGACAAAAAAAAAAAAAAGAAATAAGCTATCTATCTTGCGATTAGCACTAATTAAATGTTTGACAGTTTGGTGCCGAAGCATTTATACAAAGAAAGGAAATTGGATATATTATCATGCAGTTTATACCCTTATTATAAAAACAGTGTACTGAATGTCATACATTGTGAGTTCATGCGATAGATAACTGAAGAGTAAACACATCTAAAAACTATGAACTCTAAAATGGATTATCTAATTAAATTTTAATTGAACTCGAATTTGAGATAAGAATTTATAAATGAACTCGATGTTATTGTTGTAAGCGGAAGAATCTAGCATTATGCATTGATGAATGCTTACTGATATGCTACGCAGAAATAACTTCTGGCTTCCCTATTTAGTCATCCACATTTTCTCACCAATTTCAATAAATTGTCTAATTTTAATTTTAGTTGTAACCATTCCCCTCACAAAATCTATAATACTGGAAGAATTTAAAGAATTCAGAAAGGATCCCTACATATAGAATAATGCATTGAGATCATTGGTAGTCCAATAAAGAACATCAGATGGTTAAAAATTAGGTACTATATTAATTCGTGAATTAAACTGCATCTTACCATAAATCTTACATTCGAAGATTGAAAAAAAAAAAAAAAAGAAAATACCCCAAGAATTATAAAACTGCCAATTATTGGTATCATGTAATTTTGCCATTTCATTTCCACTCTACCAGCCTTTGAACTGTACGATAGCAACAACCTATTAATTCTAATAAAATACTCTGAAATAAATACGCAAGAAGAACCGTCAAAATGTCGTTATTCATAACAAATCGACAATTCCGCACTAATTTACCATCTACTAATAAACCTCGGGAAAACATAAACCAATTAATTGTCATCCAAATTAAGTAACTGCTTAAAATCCTCCCTTCATTATTTTCAATTAATTATAATCAACATAAGTGCTTACGATAACCAATTCTTGAAGAATTAGATCTTACCGACTCAACAAATAACAAATCTTCCAGGAATCACAAACCACTAAATCCATTTTCAGTGTCCTTCAATACCATTCAGAGAAAAGAAACTTTCATAAAAACTTTATAAAACTTTTACGCTCATAAACATTCCACATCATTGTATAAAACTCGAATAAAAAAAGAAAACAGTTGCAAAAAGAGTTTGATTAATAATTAAAAAAAAGAAACAATAAGAGACGGAAGGTGTACACAGAGAGCAGGATCGATGGAACTTATCATCACTATTAACAAACTAACAGCTTTGCTACTACACTTTCGCTCTTCTCTCCACACCATTTGTAAACAATAAAATTATCACAGGTGGTATAGGAGTAGTGCAAAAACTTGGACATTAGCTCAAATAAAATGTTAATTTCAACGAATGAACATAAATATTCCTTCCCTCCCAAAAAGACCAGCGCAAAAATAGCGAGAATGGAATTTAAAAGTTCAAATCTTTTGTCAGCAACATACTCCATCGGAAAAACAGATTATTCTATACAGCTGTACTTTACTAGCTGCTCTTTACTTCTCTATATTATCTTTCCGAAGGACGGCTATGCACTCGAATGCTTTTTCACATTTTCAAAACTAAAATATAAAACAATCGAAAATCGTTTATTTGTATTTGGAACATCTCACGAAAGTTTGAAATTTTCATAAATATTTCTAGTTTTTGCTGGTTCATCTGGAAGTAAAACATCAAACAACATGAAAACTTCTAACTTCAGAAAAAGTTTCGTCCTCAAAAAGACCAAAAAATATCCTGATCGAAGAATAATGGAAAATGACCACTGTAGAATACAGAAGTATTAAATGTGCACTCTGAGAAAATAACAATGCAAAATTTATAAACAAGCAGACATTCGATTGAATCTTAATACAACCAATTATATAACAGATTGATGAATAAGCTCCGAAAAACTCTCTACCACAACGAATCCCTTCTATTTATAAGTTCAAATTACTGCCAAGCAGTGCTGACAACAACAAATATTATTAAAGCATTAAAAAGGAAGGGAATCTATGAAATTAATTTAGCTTTTTTGGCCAACATTTCATTATCTGCGGCCAGCTCTTGGCAAGCAAGCTCCATTTTGTAATTTTTGGTGACCATTTGCACCCAATTTTGTTCCAAATCTTTTAGTTTCAATCCCGCTTCCATTTGACTTTTCCGTCGTCTCGAATGAATTTCCATTACTTCTTCTCGGAGCTGAAATCTTTGTGAATTCAAATTTCAAATAAAAAATAAAATGAGATGAAACCTGCGTAAAAGTCTGCGATCAAGAATAGAGGCTGGGAATTGAAATACTGAAAGTAAATAAATCAACTAGTGAACAAGGTAACAGACATATAAAAACTAATAAACAAATTGATAGTTCTAAACCATGCAAGCAAACTCCTGCAAGATTCCCGAAGCAACTGAAATATGAATAATGTAGTTAAAAAACAAGAAAACTTGTGAAACAAAAAACGACATATTCAAGGTTTAGGAAATGAATTAAGACTGTTACCTTTCTTAATTCCCTCTCTTCACAATGCAGCATAGTTTCGAGTTCCTTATTATATCGAAGGTAAACAGGTGGTGCATGCTCATCCATCAGTTGCAAATTGATATTACGAAGTAATAAATGCTCATTTTGAGCAGCTGCATTGCGAATAGCCTGAACTATTAATATTGTCAGCATTATTATTATTATCACTGCTGATATCAAATTATTTAGAAACACGAAGAAAGTAAAACAAAGCTTAGAATTTGACGAAAAATTAGGAAGCAATTTGTTTGAGAACGTGCTTTTTTCCATGAAGTTTTATCACCCTGTCGTCCAGTTGTTGATGGACACGACAATTCATATCGTGACATATCTAATTTTGCCATTTCCTGAAAAAAAGACCGAAACTACCAAAACACATAAACATGTGATATAAATGATAGAATTATAACTTTTATAAATCTGAAAAATTCCGAGGGATTTTTATCCCTCAAATCTGAATCCTCAGCTAAAATAATTTACTATGATCTTTTTATTGTTGTTCTATTTATATCTGCACAAAATGTAGCATTCCAAAGTGTCCCCTAAACCTCAGCGCAGTAAGACCAGATCAAGCCTTTTAAACATCATCACTAGATCCTCATTGACATTATTTTCCATTATGACAAAAATGACATAATTTTGGCAAGGAAATGAAAGATGAAACTTACTTGCTTTTTGGACATTCTAATATGTTCTTTGATCAGACAAGGCGTCAGAAACACGTCGAAATCAGGAGGTGATATATTTTGTAAATAATTTTTAACCGGGCGGAAAACTCGGCATTCGTCTTCGATTAGCTGCATTGCCATCTGTCGGTCGGATTCCGTATAATCCGAATCAAGATATGGTAAAGCATCAACTAAAACCGCTGCATCTTCCGATTTGCTCACTGTATCCGCAATATGTGGTACTACATCCATAGATGTAATTTCCATTTCTGCAAATAGACAAAAATATGCTTTATAATTGTATCAGTCTTGAAAAGTAACATGGACAAATTCTGCAGCAGAAATAATCTTCAAATAAAATCTCCACTATTTCATTCTGAAACTTTATCTATACTTTCCATTTTTTGCGGGAAAGAGTATTTACGGCCAATCCTCATGCGCATGTTAAGTACATTCTAATACCATTTTTTACAAATTACAAAATCTTTTCCTGAATTCTTCCATCCTACATCATAATTGTCACATCAACTAGATATCATCAATATATCACTTTTAAATGGGACCGCAAATATGTATATTATAGGAGATGAATAACATTCCTCCTCTTATATTTGCAAAACCAACAGCAACAACAATATAATTAAAGCTTCTCTTATTCTTTTACCAATAATAATAAACGACAAAATATATAAGAGAAGAGAAAAGATAAGGATATCAGACACAAGTTTTGAGACACAAGTAGCTTTTTTACGAAGAGTACAATTAACAACATCCACAAGCACAAAGAAACACAAAGAAAGAGATAGAAAAGAGAAAATATTAAGCATAACCTAGTAAAAACTAATTTTAAGAAACATCACTTCTTTCACATTTCATTATACTATGGTTTAAAACAAACAAAAAATATGTTAGGTATGAGCAAATGGTTCCCTTGATCGAGGGATTTATGAAAAAAATATACGCAAATAATGTGGTAATAATAACGTACAAAACAAATATAGTCATCGTACAACAAAACTGTAATAAAATTGGAAAATGGAACAATACAACCATTATATATGTGAAAAATTATATAAAATTTGCTATCTCTGGGAGACTAATTACTTCGTTTGAGTACTTCCCAACTTTTATCACTCATGAAGAGCTGCTGAAGGAAATGCGAATTGCTTATACCCCACCTTCATGTCTCCACCTTCATTAGGATAAATGATTGCAGAGTGCACCACTCGTGGTGAAAGAATTGAAAGATGTTGGACAACTGAATACCACAAAGAATTCTTACCTTTTTCCGCACTCGGAAAAGTTTAGAACTAAGATGGTTTGATTAAAATACTGTGAAATTCAAGGATCAAGTATCAATAATTCAAATGCTCCAGTTGAAACGGCGCTGAATACAATGGCATCATTTGTGACATGGCTGCAAGGATAGTTAATAGTGAAAAGTTTGGAATTAAAATACGAATTCTGTAAATACTCCAAGAAACGTACTTTCTGAATATCAAATCTTTCACAAAATTCAGGTGCTCTTATTTAAACAGATAACTAACTTAGATACAAAACTTTGATATGCTAGCAATTTGAATGAGCAAAAAATTCATTTTGGTCAATAATACGTTTCTTCAGCAAAAAATTACGTGAAAATGTTGAAATTTTAAAAATCACGGTTCAAAATCAAAAAAACATACTGCTCCGAGGGAGCTCGAGTGAATAACTGAGGATAAGCATGCTTATCTGACAAATATACCAAACTTATATAATGAAAAATCATATAATAAAATCAAACATGAAAAAATAAGAGTAATACCAAAAATACACAGATAAAAAATTTGAAATCACCGGTTAACAGATACTGTACTCTGAAGCTTAGTACTGATGCAGATTCAAAGAGAAAGGGACAGCCGGAGTGGGACTACGTAACATAGTCAAATACCATCACGGAGAGAAGCAAAGGCAAAAAAAGAGTGAAAGACCATTCCTTTCAATTTGATAAAAGCAACAGGGTAAAAAAGGAAGGAACCACAACAGTTCTAATATTGATGCCGTATTTTTCAATAGTCCGTAGGAACCACAGTAATTCAATTTTTCATCTTCGTATAATCGAAAAATTATGCCCTCGACTGAATTATCTGCAAATTTGGCAACAAATTACTCCATTATCAGTAATTATATTGCATTGGGCAAGATCAGCTTACGAAAGAAAATAAAATCTAAGTTATAACTAAGATTCAGCGATGTGTAAACCTTCAACTTTCACTGCTAAAGTTAGCAATGACAAGAGTCCAGGTATTCCACACTTAGTACTTCTTCTGTTTATGCAACCATGCTTCGAGTTATTGCCTATTCTCTCTATTACATCATGCAACAATACAGTAACAACAGTACTCTTAAATTTCCACGAAGTTCATTTACCAAATCCCGTACAAGCGACAATGAAATTCAGTTTCCAAACAAGAAAAGATTCCTTTTCCCTATTTATTCCTCTTCAAAAACTTCCTCTATAGCCTTTTTTTTTAAACTTCCTGATAAACACTTCACAATTTTACCACATAAAAAACTGAATGACGCAGGATTTTAGTGACTTCAGCTGGTCACCAACATAGGGCTTAACAAATCTCATAACAAATTCATGCATAACAAATTTTAACGATAACTGATTTAAATTATGTCATTCAATTTCAGGTTGACTTACGAGCCTAACAAGAAAAGCTAGCGTAAATAAGCATAAAAACAAATGGAACTGAGGGTGGATTTATAGTGATGTCTGCTACAACTAATTAAAAATCCAATACTTAAAAGATCAAAAGTAGAGACAATGTAAGAGATTTTACTTTAAAAACGAGGCAATTATACTGTGAAGACCTGCAATGCATTGGTGCGACCGACATCTTCGACGACGAGAAGCTCACTGGCAGCTGAATTTTCAGTGATGATCGGTTCATTTTGTCCCGATATCTGTTGTACCTGTACCTGATTTATATTAGAAGCATTCACTTTTGTAACAAAACCATCTTTTCGAGGAATTTTGCTAGGTGGTGGTTGTTGCACATCAGCCATTTCATGATTTCCTTTTTTTCGTCCACTTCGTTGAACTGCATCTCGTTGTGCTGAGACAATTACACCACTACTTTCACCATTCAGCTGATTCACGTCTTCTGAAGTTGATGGTACTGAGATCACTTCTATCACCTGCAATAATAAAATTAAACATTTAACTCATAGAAGAAATAAGATTCTCGAAATCCGCAACTTTTGTACTTTTGCTCATATGAAATAAACTTATATTCGTTAACATCTGAATAATATAAAACCAACATACTGAAAGTCCAAGAAATTTTGGCAGACATGGTAAAAAAAAAGAATTATACCTACGAAATATGACTGGCATAAGGTAAAAGAATAAATATGGCTAGACAATACCCAGCACCGATACTTTGACGAACTTGCATTACTTTTTACACTTGACAGAAAGGTAAAGTTGTTGCACTTAATCGCAAATAAAACCTTTTATCTGCGAGACTACTAGAAAATCAGTATCTTATAAGAGAATCGACAACGTAATTTAATCCTTATACTCTATTTCCCAAGATAAAACTTAAGGGACGTACAGGACTGTGTTTATAAAGCAAAGCGTTCACACGCAGACGTTCCATAGCAACTCGTTCACGTTTTGAGCAAGCAGTACGTCCTCCTTTCGTAAGTGTTGTACACTTCTAAATAACTCGTGAGATTCATGAAAAGCAGAAAACAACAAATACCCTAAATAGCAAACAAATGGAGAAAATTTATTTAGCAGCCTGAAAACACCACAAATTATCGCTCTCAATTCGCCTGTTGGATAAAAATTTAGAAGATACTAATAACTGAAAGTGTAACTTGCTTCGACTCTCTCCGCATCTGTTTGCAGCTTCTGTGTGCAGTGAACACCATTTGGCTTCCAGTTACATTCACGCATCAATATTTCCTTCAAATCAAGAAGTAGATATGTAGTATTTATGCCAGGATATTCTGCTTATCTGTGATAGAAGAGACAAGCAAAGTGAAATCAGCAGACAAAGTGAATAGCACGACCATCAAGTAATACCAGGTAACCAAAAAGATTATTATAACAGCTCTGTGCAAGATTATTTAAAAGAAAAAAAGAAGAAAAACTTTTTTCGAAGTTCTTAGAACTTCAGGATATGAGCTGTTATAATAATCAGTTCGGCTCTACATTCAGTATACCGTCGTGCAATCATCTCAATACGTACTACAGAAAATGACTAAATTGTTCTGGTGATCATGGATGAAAAGTTCATGATGTCTTCTATAATCTAGAACATTGAGAAGACTGTCGCAACTTTCAAGGACATACTTCAGTTTTTTGTATATTGGGTGGCAATCTTTTGGGTAGCTGTGTACGAGAATACTCAATAACAACCGGCATCATATAAATGTTGATTGCGTTAGACATAGCATCTGAGTTCGGATTGAAATTTCGTAAATCTATGGAATTTCTATTAACACTAAGTCGCAATTTCCGTTTAACATTGCTGTCATAATCGCGTACTGGAAGCATTTCCGTCGTATAAGACCTAAATTGTTACAAATAAGCATAATCTGAGGCATATTATTGCTGGTGTTCTTATATATGGAATTATCGACCATATAAAAGCTTGAGAAACTTATTCAGAAAGCGTTGTTTACACTGAAAATAGAATCATACAAACACCAACTAGAAAAAAGAATGGATAAGTATAACTTACTTAAATCTATCCAAAATGACTTGCGGATGATCGTGTTTCATGAGATAAAATTCGGAAACAATTTCTAACGCTGTAACTAAACCAACACCAGGAATTCCTTTTTGAGCATAATCACAACCAATCATGATTGTCATTGCGATAAGGCAAGATCTACAATGGTTGTATCCTGATTTGTTTTAATTTGTACGATCTTCATTCTTTCCTCAGCTTTTCTGGTAAAAGTTTTACTTTGCATGGACAAAAGAAAGCGAAGAAAAGAAAATTTTACCAGAACCTTAACCAATAAATTAAATTTGGAATAAAATGACTACTTCAAACCATATATTTTTTATTATAAGATGTAATGTCAATCAGTTTAGCTGTTACTTAATAGGATTTGAAATTTTCTCAGTGCTTCTCTTTTATTACTCTCAAAAACCTCCTGGAATGGCAATGGTTTTACCTGCTCAAGCACAAGGTTTCATCCAGGTAATCCATGGAAAGATGAAGGATGTTGTTCTGTATCTTGCCACTAAAACCAAATTCGACCTTAAATAAAGGTATAATTTTTAGAAGGAATGAGAAATATTACTTAGTTTATTCCTAACACATGATTTTGAAAATGACTTCTCCACTTCTCCGAAAATTTAAAAGATAAAAAAACCATCCTACCGGAGAAATAGAGACTCCGTGCGTGACGTGCATAATCCATATGCATGTACTTTTTGGCACGGTATTACATGCAGACAAACAGTCCAAGGCCGACGAACCTAAGTTTAAATTTGGAGAGCCTCTTTAATTCAACTATCCATAAAGGCATAATAATGGAGCTAAAAAAAAAAACCTTAAAACAAGAATTTTAAAAACTGTTCTGAATTGGAAGAAATAAGTCACTCTTGCCTGATAGAGATTATTCCCTCCAAAAAGAATATAATCGAAATCTCGTGCGATGCAACCATGCACTAAGCCTCGTTGCTCAAGCTGTGCGCACTGCGCTTCACCTTCCAACTTACTTTCCATCCAGCGAACCCCCATCGAATTTAACAACATCTTCAAACAATCTCTCCTTTATGTTTCTTATCTTGGAACGTTCTGCATTGAATTTCAGTAGGAAAACCAATCCATTCAGACGGATTAAAATATATGTATTCTCATTCTCAAACTTTCAAACAGTTTACCGTATTTCGAATTTGTGACAGCGCAAATATACCGGAACGATTTTGAGTTGGCTTTATGTTGAAATTCACGACAGAGTCAAAAAACTACACCGCTAGCTGCGCTTACTACTAAACCTATCAATTATTTCAACTTATTGCAGTTAACACACTGTGATTTTTCACAGTACTTGACATGCTGAATCAATTTCTTTAAGGATTTCATAAGTTGGGCTTTTTCGAAGATCAGAAATGTTTTCTTGTGAACTGCACAGAAATTCTCAATTTCCTACCTTGATTTCTTCAACTTTTGGTACCATTTCTTGCTTTAGTTCTGATGTCCAATACTTGCTTCCACGCTTCCTAACTTTTCTCATCGAAGTAACCCCGTAATCTACCTGAAATCAATATATACCTCAAAAATAAGGTGGAACTGTCTTAGTACTCAATCTACAAAAATGTAGCTATGGTGCCCTAAAAGTAATAAGAAGAAACAAACATTTGCCCGCTCTTCCTCATCAATTCCATCGAAAACAACAATAGGTTCAACACCTTCTTCCAACAAACTTCGACATCGTGTGTAAAATGTACTTAAATATGGCTTTCGAGCTGTTGAACAGTGTGCTACTGAGCCACGTAATACCTCACATAGCCAAGTGTGACCATCTAAAGTGAAAAAAAGATCTTAACTGGTCAATTAATCCTTTCCTTTTTTCTTCTCTTCGATTCGAAATTTTTCCTTCCTCTATTTAAGTATTTGTTTATAACCGAACACATAACTTTTTCAATGTAAATAAAAAAGATGATAACGTCTTCATATATAATAGTATAGCAACTTATCATCTAATTATGTCAGGTGTAATATGGTCCATGTTAGTTAAATACGCCTGAATGGATAAACTGCAAGCAAATGTTTTATTGAAATTACGGCTGAACTTCCTTAATGGTCCTTTGAAAAACATGTATAATTAACCTATGGCAATCCGTTTGTTCCGCAATGCAGATATGTTTACAGGTTGTACAAATTTTTGCACATATTCCCACATACTTGTAACGCCCATTGTACTGGCGTTTCTTGAAGATTACGATTAAAATCCTGAAATTAAACTTTAAACTAAACTTTGCGAATAGATCATAGAGTTTCTAACCTCGTGCATAACAACGAAGGAAGAGTGAAAGTATCCGAAAAACAATGAATGGTAAATACGATAAAAAGTTCGTATTTCATTAAACTAGTGCTGCAAATGTCGCATTCTTATTTTATCATCTATGTGAGACCAGATATGCCGATTTTAGATACAGATAAATATGGAACGTAGAAAAGGTAAGATTAGTCCGACAAGAGCTTAAGAATGTAAAAATGGACTATGAAATTCACAGTTTTCATTAAAAATGAAGAAAATCTGATTCAGATTTTCTAATCGTACTCATTATCAAAAGCCGGTTAAGGCCGCTAGCTTATTGGATGTATTAGTACTAATGCTGCATATAACAAGTCAGATATGTGTACCTTCCACACGTAGGTGCACGTAAATGAAGAGAGCTACGTATGACCGTAAACGATTTAATGTAAGTCCAGCGCCATACGTGACCGTATAAGAGTTAATGTAAACCGCAGAGAATCGGCGTAGCCATAAACGAATTGCATTAAAAAGTAGTAAAAACCCTCGAATTCCTGCACAACATTTCAGAAGAACATTCAACGATCTAGAAATATAACAAGCCAAACTTCGATTGTTAAAATCAGCCATATATTTAAACTCATCTGCAGCACATCTACATGCGTTTATATAGCATTTATATTGAAGAAATGAAATTTCAAGTCGAGAGGAGCCTCGACCAGTGAAACCTAAACTATCTCTCTGAACAGGGAACTAACAAGATCCTGAATCCATCTGAATCGCCCGAAAGTATCACTATTTGACGAATGAAAGTCGTTGCAGCTACACCCAGATGCTGAATTAAGTTCACGTCTCATCGTTTGAGATACCATACGTGCACTGCCATTTCTGTCTTTAGAGTTGAACCTTGAATAAACTAAAAGAGGTTAACTATCCTTCAGAAGTAAGTATTCAACTCATGTATGGATCATTTCTATGCAAATTTTACACGCTTCTCTACCACTAAGTATTAAGCATGTCTGTTGATCTCTTTGTCGGTCACCAACGAATTAACCATCGATCGTTGACCTGCTCAACCGGACTGGTCCGTGTGGTAAGATTTCCGTTTTTCACACGTTTAATAATAAGGAACAGCTAAGATCTTTTTATTTTACAATACGTTAAAGACTGCTATAATTCGAGTGGTACTTTCGAGCCATTTGCAGATTTACGTGAAGTTTTTTTTCCAGCTACAAAGGAAGATGTTTTCATTCATCTTTTCAGTCGGTAATAATTGGAAAGACTCATACGATAACAGTAAAAGATGAACAATTGCGAGCTATCCAACGTATTCATGAAAAGAAAAAATGGGAAAGATATTGATAGGATCAATAACAGAACGATAAATTAAGACTAATGAGATAGATTTTCACTTGAATCGACAAATACAACAGATCAGCTGAGAGGTACCACCGATCAAAGGGTCGATATATGTGAGAAAGGAGATGATATATGCAATTATTTTTGTTTAAAAATTTTTTTCCCAACATGACAAACACAACATGGTTTACAGAAAGCATTTCGCAGATGCAGCCATCCTTATATCAAGTGAAGTTGCGTCACGTCAATCTGGAAAACGGTCGCCCAAAATTTATTGACTAAGTTGAAAAATCAATACCTAATGATTTTTTTGTAAAGCTCGTATAAATCAAACTTAATCTTTACTTTAATGCTAAGGAAGTTGAAAAGTAAGATGAAACTATGAAGTACAGACTCACTTTACCTTATAACCGACAAAGTATAAGTTAGGTAGAAGGAATAGCACAACGCTGAAGGGGATGATGCGTGAGTTTTTAACCTAATGGAATATGCCTGAAATGGGTTTACTTGAAGTAAATTTTCAACTTTTACTCTTTATCCACATTCCTTTCTAAAAGAGTAAATCGATTGAGTCAAAAAGCTCTTCAATTTCGAACAGCTTCAACAACGTGAGTTAACGCATGCCAGATTGACAAGTACCTGAGAGTAAAATGACACACTCATATTAGGAACGGTCCGATCAGGAAAAGTAATCTGAGATTTGTTTTTTCTTTTTTTACTGCCAGATTATGATATTACTTTTAGTAAAGTTAAGCCATCCTCTCCCTCACAGACAGTATGTAATAATTCGGGTCGAACATTCTCTCATAGCGTATAGATTAATCTCATTATATATCACAGGAACATGCAATATGAGTCTGGCTTATGATCTGTGAACTGAACTGAATGGAATTGAATCACAGAACTCATTTTAGGGATTCTTCTCACTACAGATTAACCAAATTCTCTGCTAATTCACAGGTACCACACCTTACAGATATTCTTTCAAGGGGGACACCGAGTAACGGAAGAGCCTCATGGTTAACTTATCAATTGGAAGTTGGATTGACGAATACTTAAATGAGTAGGGGTAGGCAGGGTCAGTGTTGTGCTGAAACAGGAGAGGAGGTCAGATTGTGACCTCTGCACTGGATTGGACCAAACTAAATCAGAACGGGCTAAATTAAGTTAAATTAAGCTAAACTGGATCAAATTGAATCCAGTTCGATTGACATAAATACATTTGAAACGCATCGGTTTACTTAAAGTGAACTGAAATGGATGCAAATAAATTGAATTAAACTGAAACAGTCGGGTCGATTAGAACAACAAGTAATTATGATGCACTTTATTTTTTATTTAGTTTTGTTAAGCGTTTGATTTATTTAAGTAATCGATTATATATTTCAAGGATTTCTTTGTTTTAATATCAAAAGATGTGGAAAGTTTGCACCTAAAGTAGCTCCTGGTAGGTATAATATATACAAGATATATTGAAGTTGTGTTTTTCTGGATAGAATCTGATAATAAGCATCCCACTCTTCATGTAAATTGTATGTCGCATTAAAAATGCTGACACCTTCAACAGGTTTACGTTTTGTTCAAAGTTTAAAAGTACGAGGGATAAGGGATACATTGGATACATGTAAGTTCGCTAGAGTAATTCTGAAATACTTCATTTAATGTTTCCAACTCTTTAAATGGCACCGATCTGATTGAGGTACTTCCATTTACATTGTCAACAATCACTGGGAAAGAAAGCAGGGTGTGGAAGAAATGGATGAGGTTTGTCTTTGTTCTGCATATAAAGCTAGCAATGGAAGTAGAGGCTTTCGCAGAGGTTAAAAGTCATCGGTATATTCCTCTTCGTAGATCATTGTTGGTTAACAAAGCAATTCTTCTTCTGAAGTATTCGTTATGATTGCTCAGTTGATTCTTTATATGATAACATTTGTGATAACGATCAATACACTTTTAAGTGGAGAAAGATGTCAGTCTCAGTACGTATTTCTGATATTTTTATTTTCCCCCGTAGTTTCCAAGTAGGTGTTGAATGTATTTAAGAGTCTGTTTAAAAACCACTAAAAAAAAAAATGAGTATATGCAACATCCGACGGAGGAGATACACTTTAAAAAGTGGAACAGACGGTGATGGTATAACAGTGGTCAAGACAATGACATTCACGAATCCTTTCTCCTTGCTCTCTGATTTGGCTAGCATTATTACTTTTCTGGATTGCTGGAATTGTGAGCCATCACCTGAAAAGTTGGAGTGAATGCGATGAAAATTTACTAACTCATGGAAGAAAATGCAATAAATTGCAGTCAAGATTCGTAGAACGTGGAAGTCATTGTATTGTTGAAATATTGAATTGTTATTCAAAGTTTAGTAATATACATCAGGCTGGAACGAGCTTTATCGTTGTTCTTGGCCAACCAATTGATCCACTTCACAATGAAACGTAAGTTCTTTTAAATTAAATAAATTTATTTGCAGCATGATTTGATTATTTAGTTAAAGGATCCATGAAATTTGAAAAATGAAATTTTGAATGGGCTTCCATTCAAGAGAGATGCATGATTATTAGACTGTTCATTTCAGACCCAGGTTGATTATTACTTTCACCAGGATACCATAATCATGAATCTTAGCTCGTTGCGCTACTTCCCGTTGAGCAATCGCAATCCTGTCGGAACGGAAAAAGTTGTGATAATGTATACTTTGCGTGGTATATGGGAAGCAGTGCTACTATCAACTGGTAATCGAGTGGAAGTTAAGAAGGTGTAGTGTATTATCACATCCGGCTATTAAGCAATGAATTACATTTCTCCGCACATTACTGAAATATGCAGTTGATGCTGATAAAAAAAAAAGAAAAAAAAGGAAGAGATTCTTGTTCTTTCAGTTCGATTAATCAACGGGCTAAACAGCATTATTTTCCCGAGTATTCGTACCGAAACGTAAGCTTTAATTGAGGTGGATATATTTAGTATGTCTATTGGAATCATAAAATAGCATATTTTTCCACATGAATAAATGTATATTTTGTTATAACAAATTAGACATCTCCTGATTATAAGCTCGAAATTTTTTTTTTTTTTTTGGAATTTATAAGATTTGACGAGGAAATACGATAATGTGTTTTGTCCATGGATCGATGATAACAGGGATGAAGAACCCATCAGTTCAGCTGTAAATTTTTGTTTTACCTCCGAATACATAAATGAGATAAAGGATTGTTTGAATATTAGAATGGTATTGAGATTAAATGTTCACCATTTTCTACTTCCCTTCACTATCTAATTCAAGCCGAGATAACTGGGAGTTTTCAGGAGTTTTCTTGAGTCAGCCAAAAATGAAGGAAACCAGAATGTTTCATAGGAATATGCAAATGATAGTAAATATGATTGGAAATGAATATCACATTTAATGCTGAAATTTTTTTACGTTTTCCTTTTGTGAAATATTTGAATTTGAAATTTCATGAACGAATTCCGAAACAATTCTACATGTAATTATTCTGCTTGTGAAAATCAATATCGGATCTCACACGGAATCACATATGGTAATATAAGTAGTATAGTTATTAGAAGCCATAATTAACAATACTTAAATAGGAACTGGTGAAGCTCTTATTTAATCTTAATGCTTATTTTAATACCCAAGCAATCATTTACTTCATTTTCATTTATCTTTTCGGAGGTTGGTTGATCCACGGATAGAGCATTCAAAATTATTCAATTTTTTGACATGACTATTGGAAAGTAGGAAGTACTATTTCTTGTCATTATGAAAACTTTATTTCATTTCTTACTTTTTCCATTTCTTTATTATGGTAAATACATTCCTCTACCCTTATTTTTTAATTTATTCTGACAATTTGTGGATAATAAATTTAAAAATCTATTGAAGAAAAAAATATTCATGCAAAGATTAATTATATACATTATGGTTGTTGGAATATCGCAAATAATTATCATCCGGGGTGATTGTGGCACTCTTCGATATAATTTAAACTTGAAAGATAATAAATCAATGTTATAAGTAATATTTGAATGAGCTAGTTTTAATGTGTTTCAATCAAAATAAGAAGTAAATAAATAGTCCGGATAAGTATAATCGATATAATTCCACTTTATAAACTCATAATATGGGATTGGAGTTGGTTTTAATAGCGAAAATAGATAAGGCTTGTACCAGTTATAGGTTCCCATGCTGTTGTGATGGAGGAAATGCGAAAAAAAAAAAAGAAAACTTCTATTGAATTTCAATAAGAAGTGCAAAAGTGTTTCTATTGAATTTCAATAGGAAGTGCAAAAAGAGTTTCTAGTGAATATAAGTAGTTTTTCGGTAACTTTGATAAGACATTCTGTTTTTATCATTTTCATTTTTTAATGATATTAATGGTGGATTAGATTAAAATATCCTTCTAAATGTATTGAAATATACTGTCTTGAAAAGAAATGCGTAGCAAATATCAAAGATTTTTTTTTTTCAAAAATTGAAGCAAAATTTGTTGATCACAGTTGCATTCAATAACAAGCTTATTTATTCTTGTAACAATTACTACATTGTGCTGGTTTTGTTTCTGTAGTTATAAAATGAACATGTGAATTGATTAAATCATCCGGTTTTTCATCCGCATATTCTGTATGAGTCCTGAAATAATCGAAATGATTGATTGGTTGGAGAAGTTAATTGATTAGATTTAATATTTTTTGGATTCAAAAAAAAAACTCTAGACATCGTTTAAATGTGTTCTAATTATTATCATTCATCAAATTTACAACAATAATGAGAACTATATAATAGAGTACAAATAAATTAAAATTTCAATCTTAAACTATTCATCTCAATTAAACATCAATTTATACCGGTATAATATGTATTATTTAATTTTTAATGAAAATATTAATTTATTACAATTTAAATTTTAAGCTATTTAAAATTAATAGATGAAGAAAATGATGCTTTTCAAGCAAAGTGGAAGTAATACGCTAATGGCGTGTTCTTTTTTTTTGATTTTTCAAATCTAATTGTATCAATCAATCCCGTATTCTTTCATATTACAATAAATTAAATTAAATTAAATTCAATTAAATAAGTTAAAATTTTATATTAACAAGCTTACCTGAGATGTGATCGAATACCCCGTTGAGAATAACCTCTGTAACCGCAAATCTGACAAACATATGCTTGAACTGTAGCATGATTTATTCGAACATGTTGAGCTAATTGACTAGCGCTTATTGGTAAGAAATCACATTGTTGACAGTGATATGTTATCTGGAGTGATAAATACTATTGATATAATTAACTGATAAAAAAAGGAGTTAACAATGCTTATCATTCTATTCTATTTAAAGTTGAAAAATATAGAAATCACATTGTTGACAGTGATATGTTATCTGGATTGATAAATGTTATCGATATAATTAACTGATAAAAAAAAGGAGTTAACAATGCTTATCATCCTATTTATTTTAGTTAAAAAAAAAAAGAAAGTGTATTAGGAAGTGAAAAATGCATAAATAATGATAGGATTAGAAGAAATGAAGGATATGATACTTTTCTTTGTGGTTCTCGAAATGGTGCTGCTTGTTTAGCATTATTATGACAATAATACTTTTTATGTCCATTCAATGTCACTTCACTACTAAATGACACACCACAATCACATCGATATTTCTTATCTGATTCAGAAGGTAACAATTTATCCTGTAAAATTTTTCTATAATAATTTTTAACATTTATTTTCGCCTTTTATAGGTATGAATTCGAGAAAGAAAAAAAAAAAAGAAAAAAAAGGAATAAAACGTACAATTGTAGAATTATCTTCTTCAGTGCTATCACAATTACTGCTACTACTGTTAGCATTTTGTCGAAATTGTTTAATGCGTACTGTCAAATCTAATGGTTTCAAATCATTGGATGATTTTCGCTTTTTTCTTATACCATTCGATGATAACCCTTTTCTTAACATTATTAATTAATTAATTTGTAGGATAATTATACTGAAAAACATTTCAACGTTATATTACAATGTTTAATTATTATTATTATTTTTTCTGTTATCATAATTAATCTTATGATAAATTTTATAGTTTTTAATTTCTTATTTATTGATATCATTTGAAAGTTTATAATATTTCTTGTATTAACTGATGATTGCATCTACTTTATAATCAAAACGAATGATCATAATATATTTGAATGATCATAATAAGCTACTCAGAATGATCATGTCATATATTGATCAGAAATGCTTTTTAAAAAGATGGAATAAATGAAAGATGCATTAAAGTATGTATATTCATTTATGTTTGTATTATAATTAATAAATAATTTTTAACGTAATTAACATATTTGTATACCTTTTCTTATTATTATTGTTATGAAAAACAGTGCTGGATGCCGATGGGATATTATAAGCATTTTGTGAAAAGGGCTGTTGCATGGCAGTGACATTTAGGAGACATCTTGTTTCACCGAAACAAATTTGATTTGGAATCGTGATATTACGAGCCATAAATTCATCGATAAATAGACATGGTTTAAGAATATTTTGGGCATGAGGATGTATAGCTACCGGAATTAACACCTGCGGATAACCCAATACCTATAATAGTTTTCAGGTGGTAATTAAATTAAATTAATTCCTTCGTTATTTTATACGAAGAGCCAATCCAGGTAAGTAATCTTTGAAAATGATCGGTGTAGAAGAATTTAATGCGTATCACAAGCACATCAAAATGTGACCCATATCTTTTTTACTAATAAAATTAAAACAAACCAAATAAATATAAGTTTAGCACTTGAAACAGTAATGAAATATGGGAATAAAAATGAAAACTTAAATTGTTATTTTTAATTTCCATAATGAAAAACATTTAATGAATCATTTTAGAGATTGACTAAATCATTCATTCGTCTTTTACTTTAAATTGGTCATTTCAATCTGTTAATATTTCATTAATTTCTTATCGTTAAGATATCATTTGATCATAATTTCAATGAAATTATTCCATTTATATAATTTTTTTTTTTTGTTTAATTTATTGTTGGTAATATTTGCATATTTCTTCAGTGAAGGAAAAATTTTTATTCATTCTTGTGAAATTTACACATCTTAGTTATCTCTCTTATCTTATCAATTGATATGTATCTTTAAAATCCCTTTCTCTCTCGTTTTTTTTCTTTTTGTTTCTAAGAAATAATTACTGCGATAGTAATTAGCAGTTATTAATAGTTATTCAATGTAAAACCGTCTCGATTGATGAATGCCATGATTGTTCAAACCTTTCCCATATCCATTATTTTTTCCATTAGCCGTAAAAGCATTCCATCTAATTTACCTGCTATTCAATTAAAAATGATAAACTGTCATAGGAGTTGTTCCAGATATAATATTTGTGTAAGAAAAAATTTCAAAAAAAAAAAAAAGAAAAAACAAAAAATATTTTGCAGCAAAAATTTTCCCTTGAACCCTTGAATATCACTTATCAGCTTATGTTATTGATTATGTGATAGGTAAAAGTTGAACAAAAAAAAAAAGTAAATAGATAAAAATTGTTGCAAAAAGTACTGTAACATGAATGAGGTAAATGGGAAGAATGAAAATGAAGAAATGATTGGATATCTTCACATATTTTCATTTTACTGTAAACAATTATTAAAGCATCACCTGAATATTATTAACGGAATGATTATGGAAAGCAACAGGAAGATATAAGGTATGGATCGGATTGATGCATTGATCAGTGTGCATTTCTTTCCGGTAAGCATCAAATGATTGATTAGCGCTATCAGCAGAAGTTGATAAGGATGATGTTGAAGATGCTAAAAAAAAATTTGTGATAATTTTATCAAAACTGAAATAATGCTCAAAAAGAAATTTCAGTTCAAAAATGGTAGATACAATTGTGATCGTCAACATTTAAAAATATTTCCAACACTATGAATGAAGAGAATACCTGTAGAGGGTGACAGTCGTTGAATTGGATCAACAGGCTGTTGTTGCTGCAAGTATTGCCCACATTCAAGCAAACCTTCATTATTAGTCTCTTCTTGAGCATTTTTCCGATCCTAAAATATGAAATTAAAATGAAACTTCCCCAATATGTTGATGATCTACATGCATATAATAATGTAGTATTGCGTTATTACTGTAGTACATTATTACTGTAGATAATACTGTAGTATTGCAGAATACTGTAGAATACCAGAGAATACTGTAGTTTCGCTCGCAATCAAATTATTGAAGATTTGTTTGCTAATTAATTCAATCATTTTTCCAATTAAAGTAACTATAACTAATAAAATCTTTAACCGTCATTTATAAAGTAGATAATCTTTCGGTCTTATAAAATAGAATTCTGCAGAATTGAAAATGCAAAATATCCCACGATTGAGAGAACAATGCTCACTAAAGTGACCTTCAAGATATATTCAAGTATCGTGGGATTGCGGATTGTCGCATGTCGTTGATTTTCTTTTTTTTTTTTTTTTTTTTGTGTAATTTAATTCTCGTAAATTAATTCATAAGAGATAATTCTGAAATGATTGAAGGAAGGAATGAATGAATTTTCACAACTAATAGTGTAGTGCTTGTTGAAATGAAAAAAGCAAAGAAATTAAAATGATCATTTTTGAATAAAAGCCTATAATAATTTACCTATCATTAATTCCAGTCTAATAACTTAATGATATTAGCTTATTACTTACTTGCTTTAATACTGTCGTACCATTACTGATCGTTGTACTCTCAATAATTGTATTATTATCATCATCCGGTGTAAAAGTTACAACAGTTGTACCAATATTTGAATGACGAGATGGAGTACATTGTTTCCGTCGTGATTTTCTTCTATCATTTATATCACACATTTTTTGATGATGATGATGACGATGTTGATGATGATGATGATGATGATGATTTCTATTGTTCAAAATGATTCCCCCTCACCTGAATTATTTAAAATGATTCAACAACTTATTCATACATATCTAATGCTTACTCATAATATGTTATGAATAACTTTTTGCTTTGTATGTGTGAATTATTGGAAGTAATATTGTCTAGTTGAAGAAAATTAGCATAAGTATATTGTTATGAGAATGAAAGGAAGTATTTGAGTAATAATATAAGAAAGATAACTTACCTATAAATATAAGGTATGATTGAAATAGGTAATATCAATAATTGGTGAGATAAAAAAAGAAAAAGCGAAATAATGTTGGATATGTTCAACAATAGAATAGAACCAGGCCTAAAATCTTATAAGCATAGGGAGGACAATAAAACGGATCACAGTAGTGATATTTGAATGGAAGAAAAGTGAAAGATAGAAGGAAAAGGGGAAAAATGATTGAAAGGAAGAGATAAGCAAAGGCATCTCCATCTCATCAGCTATCATTATTTTTCAAACATTCATGAAAATGAAGCAACGGGAATAGCAGGACAAGAATGGGTCAAGAGAGGAGCGGGGGGGGAGAGAAAGAAGAACAGAAAAGCTTCTTCATAAAACTCATCTATCTAAGCAAGCTAAGCTAGTCCCTTATCTGATCAAATCACCATCTACAAGCACATCCACTATTCCTTATCTTCACTAAGCTATCATATCAATTCTACCTCTCAATATACTATCCTCCCTCTTTACGTATCATTCATTCTACACACTCTCTTTGCTCATTATAATTTTAGCTTCCAATTTTAATATTCTTATTCTTATTCTCAATAATTTACATCTATAGTGAAATAACGAAACACTTATAGCATATTTAGAATATTAAAAATACCGGAAAAATTATTTTATCATGAAAAAAAGATTTTTCATTTTTAAAAAAAAAAAATTTTTTTCAAAAAAAGATTTTTCATTCAAAAATGAAACTAAATCTTTTTGATTAGCCTTAACTTGACTAAATAGCTTTCTTTATCTTTTTGATTAGCCTTAACTTGACTAAATAGCCTTCTTTATCTTTTTGATTAGCCTTAACTTGACTAAATAGCTTTTTTTTCAAACTTGATAAATGTTAATTTCTAGTATTAATCATTACATTGTCAAGAACAATTACTTTGTTATTGTTTAATTAAAACCCCAAAAAAAAGAAAACCTCTTATCATACTTCCTTGTTGCGAACATTATAATATATCATTGTGATAATCTT